>NC_040025.1:5319231-5532394 GCF_000972845.2 Larimichthys crocea
GATAATATTAATATATGATATATATATGCAGTGATGCGCGGGTTGATCCAAATTGAGTGGACATGGTCAACCAAACATATTTTTGATGATATTCGGTCGCGGTCGGTCGGGTCGTTTGAAATAAAGATGCCGAGTAAAGTTTTGTAATTTATGTAGTAGACAAATTTTCTGTGAAATACACAGACTTTATTGGTGAATAACTGCGCGAAGAAACCGCATTTTAATAGGCTCTTTTAAATGAATATAATAACTCAGTAATGCCAGTTTTTATGTAGCCCGATGACGCTAGAAGTATCAAGAGTATAGACACTTAAAATGGGGTCAGGAAGCGGGTTGGGTACAATATTCACAATTATTTGCTGGTCCGAGTTCGGGTGGTAGTTTAAAACGTCGGTCGGTGCAGGTCATCAAACATGGACCCTTGCATCACTGATATATATATATATATATATATATATATATATAATATAATATATATATTATATATATATATATATATAAAAAAATGTCAATAGCTGTCCTTCTTAAAATCTATGCTTAGGTTTTTATAGGCGTTCTATCTGCTTTTGTGTAGCAGAGTGGTTTCAAGCAAGTTAGTTCATTCATTGGGTGGTTTCGGGAGTTACAAGGGATTTTACAACTGTAAATGCAATTGGCTAGAGCAAATTATTGAAATTCAAGTGACATATGCGTTCAAATACAAATCACAAAAGTTGCAATTACATAAGGTATAAGTGGTAAAATGAAGGGAGCCGAAAGAGTCTTCTTCTTGGTGAGGAGCTGAGCCAAATGATCCGGCTCACTAAAAAAGCCGGATTTCCCATCACTACTGTGGAAGTGATTCACGGCGAGAAAACATCCCGTCACAGAGACACTGCCCCCGTGGTCGTTTCTCTCCGGAGTGTGTAAAGACCCACAATCGTAAACTTAACGTGAGCGCAAAGTTTGCACATGCTACCCCACACACAGTCACCATGACCTACGGTAAGTGTCTTGAATTACGTGTTTTTCAGCGTTTTTGTCAAATTCAAGTTAATAATAATAAATATACTATAAAATAAGACGACATGTGACGTGTGAATCAGCCGAGCCTGTGTGCATCACAGCTGCCGAGTCAGCGCGTATAGACCTGATGAACGTACACTTTCGTTTCACTTTATAAGGAAAAGGTTAAAGTGTTAAAAAAAATTAAGCCGAACAACAGACCGGCTCACACAGTTTGTAACGAGGTGTCGGGTTATGACACATGTGACTTACACACGGGGGAATGAACGAGGCCGTGGTTAACGGGAGGATTTATGAATGGAGTTCAGCAGGTCGGACATGACACGTACCCTGAGCTCCGCACAGTGGACCGCGTACATTAATACAGAACCGGATGCTGGCCTTCAAAATACAAGCATTCAATAAAAAATAGAGAAAAACACCAGAGTAAGATGTTGTTATAATGAAGCCTATGAATTTGACTGTAACTCTGTGAATATTTAACCTTTTGTTATTGTTGCTTACTCTCCGCAAATGTGCTTGATGCTTGAATTTCCTTCGGGATCAATAAAGTATCTATGGACAGACAGATAAATACAATAAAATAAAATGCTGAGGTAGAAAAAAGATAAAAACAGAATGGGACAGGGAATGTTCAGTGGCAAGATGATGGTAATAGTACTAATGATATTATGATATGATTATCAATACTAACACAATAATCAGATCAGAAATACTTTATTAATCCCCGTGGGGAAATTGTTTTTGTTACAGCAGCTCTAACACTATACATATCCTATTTTAACACTATATACACGTGTGTGTGTGTGTGTGTGTGTGTGTGTGTGTGTGTATATATATATATATATATAATGTCAATAGCTGTCCTTCTTTGAAATTTCTATGCTTAGGTTTTTATAGGCGTTTCTATCTGCTTTGTGTAGCAGAGTGGTTCTTCAAGCAAGTTAGTTTATTCATTGGGTGGTTTCAGGGAGTTACAAGGGATTTTACAACTGTAAATGCAATTGGCTAGAGCAAATTATTGAAATTCAAGTGACATATGCGTTCAAATACAAATCACAAGTCAACGTGCTAAATTTACCTGAATTACATAAGGTATAAGTGGTAAAATGAAGGGAGCCGAAAGAGTCTTCTTCTTGGTGAGGAGCTGAGCCAAATGATCCGGCTCACTAAAAAAGAGCCGGATTTCCCATCACTACTGTGGAAGTGATTCACGGCGAGAAAACATCCCGTCACAGAAAACACACTGCCCCCTGTGGTCGTTTCTCTCCGGAGTGTGTAAAGACCCACATGACGTAAACTTAACGTGAGCGCAAAGTTTGCACATGCTACCCCACCACACGGTCAACATGACCTACGGTAAGTGTCTGTAATTAATCAAGCGTTTTTGTTTGCCGCACGTCAAATTCAAGTTACTACGACTAATAATAATAATAATAAGACGACATGTGACGTGTGAATCAGCCGAGCCTGTGTGCATCACAGCTGCCGAGTCAGCGCGTATAGACCTGATGAACGTACACTTTCGTTTCACTTTATAAAGAAAAGGTTAAAGTGTTAAAAAAAAATAAGCCGAACAACAGACCGGCTCACACAGTTTATAACAAGGTGTCGGGTTGTGACACATGTGACTTACACACGGGGGAAATGAACGAGGCCGTAGTTAACGGGAGGATTTATGAATGGAGTTCAGCAGGTCGGACATGACACGTACCCTGAGCTCCGCACAGTGGACCCGTACATTAGTTTTATTGATAGATACCTGCTGTTTATTCACGTATTAGCTGGTGTAGTTAGCCTAACCCATGTCAACAGATCAGTACCGGTTTGCACAGACAGCTAATGTCAACCTAAACCTGGCTCCTGGCAAACAAACCAAACAAGCATCTGCTGAGCGCCACCCTTCACCTACGTCTCTGGTGTGTTCATTAGCTGATATAACCCGGATCTAATTAGTAACAGTTAATGAAGTGTTTCATAAGCTGTAGTTAACCATAATGGAGGCTAGCTTGGACATAACCATTGTTTCCTGTCTCTCTGTTTCCTCTTAGGCAGGGCTGTGGACTCAGTGTGGAGATGACCTCTCCACAGTAGCTGTGTTTTGGTGGGCTGCACATCCTGGCAGTCCTACATGGCGTGCCCTGTCCAGTTCCTCTGCCGGGGGCTTCGCACCGTTGGATTAGTTCTGCTTTACTATGTGTTCTCTATAGGCATCACCTTCTATAACAAATGGCTGATGAAGGTAAGAGGCACGACTGGTTCTCCTGCTCATCTGTACACACACATGGTTTTATTTAGGGACCGGGAGTAACCTATATAGTGTTTTCTCTCTTGGAGGAGTTCTCAAGTAGGTCACTCTGCCTCCGCTAGGACATCCTTGATGATTGTCTGTCTCTCTCTCAGGGTTTCCACTACCCCCTCTTCATGACCTTGGTCCACCTCACCATCATCTTCTGCCTGTCGACGCTGACACGTCGGGCCACGCAATGGTGGACAGGGAAACCCCGCATCGTTCTCAGCTGGAGGGATTATATATATAAAGTGTCTCCAACAGGTGAGACTTGAACGTTTTAACTCTTGTGGAAGGCAGCGCAGAGTATTGAGGTTATGAAAAGGGGACTGATAGTCTTATCATGTCTATTGACTGATTAAGCTTTCAGTGAAGAGTACTATGCTCACTGAGTAAAGTCCACGCTGATACGAGCTTCAGGTGAGCAGATAGTATGAGCAGTTTTACTGTTATTTAATTCAATTTGACACTGTTTCCATCTTAAATATATATAATCACATTATTCATAATGAACTGTCTTCTCTCCCAGCCTTGGCAACAGCACTGGATATCGGACTTTCCAACTGGAGCTTCCTCTTCATCACCATTAGCTTGTGAGTCTGTAATCAGTCAATATGAATTGAGAAACCTCAGGTTATCAGTATATTATTTACCCAGTTACTGAATTGTCCCATCCTAATGTGTGTCTCCTGTTCTGTCTCAATTAAGGTACACAATGACCAAATCTTCAGCAGTGCTCTTTATCCTCTTTTTTTCCCTGGTCTTTAAACTAGAGGAGCCGGTGAGTGACCTGTTCTTCAGACTAAACCTGTTTTTACAGTGAATGGCGCTGTTGTATTGCTGAATGCTGTAATGGCTTCCACCTTATTTATGTTCCATTCATACTGGCGAGAAGACTCTGTGTGCATGAGAAAAGGTATCCTGTCATTTCCAGTCATACTAGCAGAGAGAGACTTGCTTCTGCAGTGTGCATGTGCTACATGAAAATTAAATATAAGGTCACATGTAAGAACATAGCTGCAAAGAGTGTGCACAAAGTATATAATGATAAAATAATTTTGACTATGGTTTAGTATCAAACATGTTTAGCCATGATTGTAAAAATAGAAATGTGCCTGTCACAATAATTTTGTTATTGACTTACTGACGACATGACACCTGTGGTCCCTCCCTCTCCTCTGGCATCATGCTTACAGACAGCAGTAGGTGTGTGGGGAGGCAGGTTTGAGCATTCTGTCTCTGGATCATGAAATTATGAAATCAATGACATTTATAGTCTCCAGAAGTCAAGTGACTGTGGTCAGTGGTTTTTAGTGAAGTGTTTCCACAACTTAATTCTTTAAAACTATTTTTTGGGGCCTTTTGAACCTTTTATTTGATAGTGACAGCTGAAGAGAGGGGTGGATGACATTCGGATGGTCACAGGTCGGGATTGAATTAAATGTTAGGACGATGCAGCAAGGTTGCATGCTCTACCAAGTGAGCTATCAGAACACTCCAGCAATAACAATAACATAAAAGCAAGCATCAAAGCTATGGACAGCCAATAACACCTAAACTGATCATATTATTTCTGGCAAATACATGTCCAACATGACTGCCAGACGACGTGGATCTTTAATTCTTTTCTCACGGTGTTTCTCACTCTCTCTTCTGTCCCCTCTCACCAGAACCCATTCCTGATCGTGGTGGTCCTGCTGATCTCCTGCGGTCTGTTTATGTTTACATATGAGTCGACCCAGTTTAACCTGGAGGGCTTCATCATGGTGCTGCTGGCGTCCTTCATAGGAGGGATCCGGTGGACTCTCACTCAGGTCCTCATGCAGAAAGCAGAGCTGGGTCAGTTCCTGTCAGAGTGAAAATGGTGGAAATATGGGAAGTAGTTATGTTGCAGCTGTTTTGCTTTAGCCACATAAACACTTAAATTCAGTTATGACTATCTGCTTCCCCACATCTATTCTCCTAGACTCTCTCTAGACTCTACAGAATACAAGTTAATAATTCATTCTGAATATGATGTTAAATATCACTCTTGTCACAGCAGTGTGTTTATTTATATTTTGCCATAATGTGTGTTGACACTGGGAGTGTGTTATCACATTTTCCTCCTTGTCAAACGTTGTGCTCTCCTTCAGGCCTTCAAAACCCAATAGACGCCATGTACCACCTACAACCTCTCATGTTCCTCGGCCTCTTTCCCCTCTTCCTCTATAATGAAGGTGAGTATAGTCTTAAGGTGTTGAGTGTAATCCTCTCTCAGCTCTCTCACTGTACTAAACTAACCTCTATAGCTCTAATTGTGGAGGTTTATCAAAGCTTACTAGGAATACTTGATCAATCGTGAATAAACATGACTCAAGCTATGCAACAATATTATTTCACATGCATTTTAAGTTACACTTACAATTAAATGAGTCCAGCACTTAAGATAAATAAGTAAACAGTTGGAAACTGTAAAGATGCATCTTTACTGAATGGAGCTTTGTGTTTCACCGACTTGCCTTTGTTGTTTTATTTAAGCGTCTTTTTTGGGATCATTTTTTATAAATAAATTAAAAGAAGTATTGGAAGAGCAGCCAGCCTGAGAAGTAAAATCCAGATCCAGGGCATACAAGTCCTCAATAAACCATTCCCTGCTGCTCTACCTGGTGTTGTTTTTTTTTTTTCTCTAAATGACTAATGGGGACAACCGTGTATGGGTCATTGCCCTTAAGGATTATGTTGCAGCCTGTTTTGCTTCTGCTGGCTGCAGCACACAGGAACACTGGAAAATGGTTTGAGCTACCCTTTAAGTGTAGGTATTGGAACATTAGTGTGACTATTAGATTCACTTAAATGTCAGATATTCTTACATTTCAAGTATTTTTTCATTAGCTACATTTCTTGCACTCCAATAATCCAATAGTAATGCGATTTTTGGCAGTTACAAGAGCGAGTTGGAGCCAGAGTCAGAGTGGACCGTTCCATTAAGATGTGTGCTTTATAGTTGCACCACAAAAAGGGAAGTTTAACCACAGGAACATGTTAATCCAGATATGACTGCATCAGAGTTATCTGCACTTTAGGGCTTGTGGAAATCTAACTGCTCGACAGAGATCAAACATTGTTAGCATGCTGATTGTACCTTTATTAAACATCACAGCCTCCTCTCTGTCTTGTTTCCAGCGCTCAGCCTCAGTACCTCAGAGAAGTTATTCCGGGTGACGGAGCTCTCGCCTCTCCTGTATTCGCTCTTCACACTGAGCATCGGCGGCTCGCTGGCCTTTGGGTTGGGTTTCTCGGAGTTCCTGCTGGTCTCCAGGACCTCCAGCCTCACTTTATCCATATCAGGGATCTTTAAGGTACCTTTTTAATTCTGTGTGGAGTGACCTTCTCTTTGAATCAGTCAAAATCAGCCAAACAAATCCAGAGAACCTAGCACAGGTTACTTTAATGTGAGCACATTGTGTTTGCTACTATATGCTAGACTGTACTGTAATATTACTGAAGTCTTTCGGTCAGCTTTACTTTTCTTCTGTGTAAAGAGCATTACATCTGTGTAAAGTCTTTCTAATACACTCTCATTCTGTTTATTTTCTTGTCTTCCTGTAGGAGGTGTGCACTCTGCTTTTGGCAGCGTCTTTGATGGGAGACAAAATGAGCTCGCTCAATTGGCTCGGGTTCGTTGTGTGTCTGTGTGGCATTTCATTGCACGTGGGACTCAAGACATATTATTCCAAAAGTAAGTGTTTATCTATATATGTATTTTTTTGTTATTCATTTTACTGGTATTGGCAATAACACGTTTCATGATGTATAGAACTTTCTGCTTTGATTGATTGTTTCTGATAGTTATTCTACAAAACAAAATGTAAAACATACATCCATTCTTTCTCCGTCAAAAAAAAAAAAGGACAGCATTAATTTTTTTAACCTGGAGCATTTTTTTTCCAACGCTCTCCCCATCATTGATAGAAAACACTAGATGCAACATGTCATAATGACCTGCCATGTATATTTATGTGCCCATCAGGGAGTCAGGGACGCTCACACTGCCAGCTGATGTGGCAGTGCGAGTGTGGGCAGTCAACCATGGTGAATTGAAAAGTCAATTCTCAGGTTTCCATATTATGTTCATGTAAGTTGCATAACATACCATGATTGACAAAATCATGCCCATGCACACACAGTGTCTGGTAATCTTCAGTCAGACTGAAGGTTACCAGACACTTCAGCAGATAAATGTAAAAATAGTTTTCAGGTGTCAAACTCTGCACATACATTATTCTGCACAGTGAAGCTCAAACATCAAGTAACAATAAGCAAAAGTTTTGATGATGGTGATGATCATTTTGTCAATTTTGATATCCATCAGATAAGGGCCCATCTTTAAGGCAGCTCAGCAGTAAAGGCCCAGAGCTCGAGTTGCCGTTACTGCGGCAGAACGGAGACGAAAGAGAGGATTCAGCTGCAGATGACTACAATGACGAGGACGAGGAACAAGAAATCACTCTGCACTGACATCACAGGACAGTCTAGACTGTCTTCATACTACTCCTACCTGTACAATTCCTCTATCAACAGTGTTTGAACAGTGATATCGAAGCCTTGGAGCTTCCAAAACCTCTGCGTTTGGGACACACTGCCACAAAAAAAAAGAGAACAGCCTCTTCAGCTCTTTTCTTCCACCGATCACGTCTTCAGGCCAGGCTGGGGCCTCACTATCAGCTGTACGTTAACTGTGGACTTGACACAAGTTATGATCTTTTGCCTTAGGGGACCTTCAGAAATGTAGCTAATACATCGGAGTGTCAACAAAGTATGATATATGGACAAAGAGGGTGTTAACAGGGATACTTTGACACCTTGAATTGTAGTGGCTCATTCTCTATCTCTCTCTCTCATATATATATATATATATATATATACTGTTTTGTGAAGTGGCACAGCTGCCTTTAGAATAAATGGTTACAAAACTGAACTGACAAATGTACAGTGTTTGGTTTTGAAAATCAGCTAGAAGTGTCCTGCAGAGTGTTAACCTAATTTAAGAATAAATTATGCTTTTCCATAAGTATGTAGCCTGATTCCCAAGAAAAGGGAAGTTTAAGTTATTTTGTGTAAACACAGGATTAATAGTTGATGTATGATATAGTGCCTCAGATACCTATTTTTGTTATTAAAGCTAACAGTACAATTTAATACAACCCTATAACAGTTGGGACGCTGTATGAAACATAAATGAAAATAGTCTGCAATGATTTGCAAATCCTTTTCCACATACATTTAATTGAATACAGTGTAAAAATAAGATGTTAATATTCAAACTGATTAACTGTGTTTTTGTAAATATTCTGCTAATGGACTAATCAATGAATTGAAAACTGTTTTGAGCCTGCTCTGAATGTGACTTTATCATCTTCATATTGTGAAATGCCACAGTAATCTTTACTCAAATTCGTTTCAAAGGCTAGCTGTGCTAACTGAAAGACAAGCATACATTTACATGAAGTAATGAGCTGCAGGGTTGGAGTCTAAAATGAATGGTCTCCAACCACGAGACGTGAAATGAATACCTTAATGTGCCTTCTTAACGTCGCAGTAGTCAAGCAGACAACTTTGAAAGAGCTATTTTCAATGCATCATAATTAAATCTGTTATTCTGTAACTACCTGAGTTGAAAGCCATTTTATGAGTTTTTTTTAATGTTTTGTTTCATTTTCTGTAAAATGCAGCATTGTTGCAATACATTAAGAAATAAATGTGATTTTTGTGTCAGAATAAATGTTTTAACTCGTTTGTGGGACACACTTTAGAATGTCATGTCTGCCTCCTTCCTCCTTATTAACTTAAATTTTATTACATTGCTGGTGAGCCGTTTGATTACATTAATTACATTTACCCATCAGCCAAGATGCCATGTCAACATGGGCCATCATTACAGTAATTGAGTTTACTTACACTCAACTTGATTAACTCTAGACCTGGAAGGAGCACTCGTCTCTGGAAATGTTGTCCCACTGTACTGATGAACTCCTCCAAAAAAGAAAAAAACTTCTTTTTTAACCATACTGGTAGAAAAATGTCACTGATCTCACACACATTTGTTATGATATAAACAGTCATTAACATTATTATTACTTAATGAACTAGTCCCACAGTTAAGGACCAGTAATCTTATTAATGATCTCTGATTGTAGATCTGGGCTTTTCTCTCATTACTATTGACTGATAGCATTGTATCGTTTTAATTATGTAGGATATCGATATTATATCAATATTACTTTTTGGGCTGCCCATCTATTATCAAGGACTTGCCTGATTTCCAGAATCAATGGGTTTGTTTTTCTTTGAGAGAGACCAGATGTCGACCACAAATTCACAAAGTTGGAGAGACTTTTGCTGGAAGAACTGTGTGAGGTTTTTCATAAGCCCAAAAATAAAATCAAAACAAACTGGACATCAGAACCAATGCTTGAGACAATTTGGACAATTAATGGCAGACCATGCTCACATTTCTTTGGTCCTTCCCTGCCTTACAACCCTTCTGGACTCATGTGCAAGTTGCCACAAAGAGGATTTGGGAATTTGATTTTGAGTTTACTCGTCTTTCATTCTAATTGGGGAATATATCAAGGGATCTGGATAATAGGGACACATATTTATTAAAGAACTTATGGCAGCAAGTAAAAAGGCAATAACTAGATGCTGGCTCCTTAGGGAACCTCCCACTTTGAACCAATGGAAAAATATAATAAATAACATATGCAGTATGGAACGCATAACATTTATTTTGAGATTTCAGAAGGAAAAGGGAAAAGCTGAATGGGTCACATATTTAGCTGATGGAGAATGTGGCAACTGAAACTGTAGTAAACATAATTGTGAATGAAAGTGTATCATCCTGTGTGTATTATTAAACATAATTGTGAATGAAAGTGTATCATCCTGTGTGTATTATTATGTGACTAAATGACCTCATGCTTATGTTATTAAAAGAAAAAAATAAAGTTATATATATGTTTGTGTGTGTGTGTGTGTGTGTGGTGTGTGTGTAAATATATGTGTATATTAATATATATATATATATATATATATATATATGTGTGTGTGTGTGTGTGTGTGTGTGTGTGTGTGTGTGTGTATATATATATATATTACTTACTTACTTACTTACTTACTTATACTAACAATCAATAATTCTTAATGTCCAGGCCTGCACCTGGTTCACCTGCCAGCCCAGATCCATGGTAGTGTGAGAGTGTGGTCAAGCTCCATTTGATTTAAGCATACACTACTGCAGCATTCATGAACCAAATAATAGATAAACTGTTAAACTCTGAGAGCCATTTTATCCACTGACAGTTCAATATGAACGACACATGAACTGGCTGACTTACATCCTATAAACCCTTTGGTACATATCTGTGCTGGTCTTGTTTGCTCTGTGGAGGACTTTATAGCCCTCACCGGAGCACCACGCCCCTGCTGCAGCGGCAGGAGGGCCCTGCTTCTCGGATTTCACCCGGAGGAGTTGAGATACAACCTGCTGAGGGGAGCTGCTCCACAGTTTAGCGGAACTGGCGCGTGTTGACATCCCCACCTCTGGAATGCTGTGTGGAGTCGGTCTCTGAAGGAATAACGTGGAAACAAGCAGCGAGCAGCCAGGTAAGAAGAGAGCTCACCTGAGCCAGGTGAAGGCGAGGAAAAAGTCCTAGTGTAGTTAGTGTGGCTCACGGTTCTTGTTAGAGGTCCTCTCTGTGTGCTCTCAGGTGTTGCCGTCCATTGTTGTACTGGAAACTGTTGTAAAACAGCCCAACTTTACCTGAGGAGAGGGACACAGTTCATTTTCTTCATGTCTGTGAAATATAACGTTTTACACATTCAAAATAATTGTCAATATCTAAGAATTCCTATTTAAAACATCATTAAAGTATCTGGTATTTGGCGCATTGTAGTTAGGCGAAGCTAACTTAATGTACGCAGTTATTAAATAAGGCGCTGCTCGTTAAAAACTCAGTCCTGTGTTTGTTAGTGCTGCTCACTGACATCACCATCATACTACTCAGAGTGTGTGTGTACTGTACAGTCAAGGCTTAATATCAATAACAGTAGGGACATGTTGAACTTTATGTACCACCCAATCCATCCATGAGCATTCAAATCCTCCATATGACATGACCATGAAGTTGTATGGAGGAGGTGTTGCACATTTTTATTCCCTCCTTCATCAGAGGACCACCCTGAGGCCACCTGGGTATTGGAGTTCACTGGAGTTTTACTTTTTTTTTTCCAGGTGAGGTCACTCCAAGGGCGGAAAAACCCTCGAGACCATTTTAATGTCACTGTGGTGTCTTCATCTACAGATGCATAGTATGGGAAATCAGGCCAACATCAGCTTTAAATCCTTAACAGAACATCTTTCATGTCGGATATTAACTGAGCCACAAACGTTAGAAATAAATGTGCAATGCGATTAAGGATTATTTTCATTATCTACTAATCTGCACATTATTTTCAAGATTAATCAATTCATCGTTTAGTCTATAAAATAGCAGATTGTTCACCCCGGTTTGTCAAAGCCTAAGGTGACGATGTGTTGAATTGTGTTTAATATTATATGAAACATAAAAGTAGGCTCAAACAGCACTTTTTGACATTTCTCTGACAATTGATTAGTCGACTAATTATTCTCGACTCTTTCTCAATCAACTCTCGTTGCGACCACAAGTGCGGTGGAGGTAGCTCACGCAAGTGAAGAGCTGTTGCCCTGATTTTTTTCTCTCGCTTATGTAACTTAATTACACACGGCCAGATTTTGAAAAGGTTGTCAGGCATTTTCATAACAACAGCCATGTTTTTCCTCTCTGCCTGACAGGCAGACACCTATCTGTTCACATAGGTATGCATGACACACGGGTCAATTTAAACCCAGACATGGCAACACTCAGGCAAGCAGGCACATGTGAAACGTGGGAAAAATATACAAAAAGAGCAACATGATCGCGGCACATACAGCGCATGATGGCTGTGTGATGTGGTCTGAAAAAGGCCTTCAGGCAGGATGCAAGTTTAACTCTTCAGGGGTGGTCTGTCCATTCATGATGTGTCACTGTAGGGGCTGTTGTTAAGCTTAGTCGGTAGAGCAGCCGTCCCACGTACAAAGGCTCAGTCCTTGCTGCATCAGCCCAGGGTTCAAATCCAACCTGTGGCTCTTTCCCGCATGTCATTCCCCATCTCTCTGCCCACATTCATGTCACTCTTCAGCTGTTCTATCAAAATAAAGCTTGAAAAGGCCAAAAAAAAGATGTATCACAGTAAAGTAGAGAGCTCAGACAGTCTTGAACACTGAACATACCCTGGATCATTTCATTTGTCCTGAACACTTCTCTCATATACAGTCACAGGTCTGTAGCCTTGTTCTGCCTCCATCTGGGTGAACAATGTTCTCATTCACAAAGAGCAAATGTCAGCGTTTTTGCCATTGTTTTCTAAAGAGCATTGGCCCACACACATTTATCTTTATTTAGCTGCAGTCAGGCATTTCATATTTCAAATGCAAATGGAACATGCTCATCATGCCTGTATACAGACGTTTTGTAGCAGGGTGGAAACAATACTACTAGACAAGTGTTGTGCTTGATATATTCCCAAGGTTGCAAATAATCTTTCTCTTTATTAAAGAATAAGACTAAAACATAATTATATAGTGTGTGCAGTTGAACGATGCTGAAATAGATAAAAGCATGCAGTGGATGTCCTGTGTGAAGGTCGGAGCTCTCAGACAGAGGCGTGTTAGTTTTACGGCCTCTTAAAGTGCTGTGTCTTTGTTAATATTACAGTCCTGTGTGTGTCTGTGTGTGTGTGCGTGTGTGTGTCATTAGCTGTGTGAAGTCTGAGGGTCTGTAATAGGGACAAGCACTGAAACACCTGTAGTCTGACTCAGCCATAAAAGAGTTCCCATGGGAAAAGTATACAAATATTTGATTTTCGTTATAGTCGCATGAAACCTGTTTGAAAGCCAATGGATCATTTTCAGAAATGCACAGTTTGAGTGTACTTATTTCCATTGTCAATTAAACTGCTGATTAATGACTCCTTTCATTTGTTTTGGTACATTGTTTGGTCTGGCCAGCTGTCCAAATCCAAAGATCGTCAGTTTGCTCTCATGGAAAAAGAAAGAAAAGAAGCAAATCTTCCCACTTGAGAAGCAGGAACAAGTTAATTTTGTCACTGTTGCTTGAAAGATTATTCAAAATAAATTTCTGTTGACATGCCAAGGATTTCACACATATTTTATAATAGTACCTGTGCTGCTTCTCTTGGTTTTAGCATTGTTTGTCTTCATTTAACTATTTAATGCAGGCTGTTTCACTCTACTGAGGCAGTTGACTATGATAAGTAAAAGTATGTTAAATATTAATAGTATTGTTTTCCATGTTTCTAGGCTCCACTCATGTCTTCTCACCTCCTTGCTTCATCATCATCATCATCATCATCATCATCATCTTTCTGGCTAATGTTGTGTTTCCTGCTCAGTGTCCTCTTGCTGCTGTCCCCAGGTGCCCATGGCCAAGGTAGCGTGTCTTCCATGACCGTTGTTAGTCACTTATTTTTCACCATAATAATCTATAAATACTGTTTGTTTATAACGTTGTTTATAACATTGTTTACAGTTCCTTATCACATCAGAGTAATGCTTGTATGTAGTAAGATTACTTTTAGATTACTTTTCTTTTCTGTTCAAGCATGGCACCAAAATGGAATGAAAAAATAATTCTGTTCACTGGGATGTTTGGCATATTTCAAAACAGCAACATTCAGAAGCTGTTAGAAAAATATATGATCTTCGTGACTGACCGCCTCTCACGTTAGTCATGGACCATTTGCTTTACAAAGACGTTTTGTAGCCTTCTCATGTCCGACCGTTCCCTCTTTATGTCTGTGATTGTCACAGTACTGCTCTGATGACATGTTGTGACCACTGTACTATATCAATATTTTTGAATTGTTTTGGATCCTCTAATACTACCACACTGACACAGCTTAACATGTTATCTTTCTGTGTTATTAAGATAAGGTGCAATTTCTATATTTCTATATTCGTTTCATTTTGATTCCACATTTCATAAAAGAAACAATCAGCAAGACTCAAAAGCAAAAAAAAAGAAAAAAAGAAAATGACTGTGACCAGCTGCTCTTGGCCCACAAATCAGGCAGGACAACACAGCTTGTCTGCATATCTGCCTGCTTGTGTGTAAAAGTTGTTTTGGTTAATGGGTCTGTTGGACCTTGACCCGAATCTCTCTAAATCCCCATCAGACTCTATCTTATCGTCTGCCAGGAACCCCAGAAGATGAGAGGCCCCTGGCCCACATACACATACACACATACATGCTATTCAGAAAAGGATCTGTTGAGTGCTGAGGGTCATACGTCCAAAGAAGCAATGAAGACAAAGTTCTGTGATTCATGCTGTTCATGTCTGCACTCCTCTGTTTTCTTCCGTTCCCCCCACCCCCCTTATCTTCCCCTCCATCTATTACCATGGACATGTACATACAAAACCCTGACACACTGTAACTCTGTGACGTTCCTCTGACATGACCTTTGTCCCTCAAGTCCCCAACCAGCGTCCTGTTCCTGTTTCTATACCAGACAAGAGGACAGGGCGAGCTTTGATGGATGGAGGGGCAGCTGGAGAGAGGGATGGTTGGAGGGCGGGAGGATAGACACATGAAAGACGCTGCTTGTTGGGAAACCCCTGCTGGAAATTATGTAGATGAAGTGGAAACAAGAGATGGATTTGATTTTTGAAGAAGGAAGTGAGAGGGGTCCTGGAGAACGGGAAGAATGAAAAAAGTTTCACAGCTTCTCTTTTTGATCAAAAGCTGTCACCGTCTCCTCTCTCTTTGACCTAAAATCCCTGAGTAGACATCATGCACACACACGTACACACACATTTTAAAACTTCTCTCTTCCCTTTGTCTCTGTGAATGTCAAGGTCGCCTTAAGCTGACGGTCCTGTCCGAGGACAGACTGCAGATGAAATGGAAGGAGGCTGATGGACCCGTTCAGGGCTACAAGGTCCGAGTGAGACCCATCTCAGGTGAGACTTGTGTTAAAATCAGTCACGTGTAAAATTCCCTCTGTCAGAAGTCGTGCGCCTTGTTTCCACAAAGGTTATTTTGTGATTTTTTCTGTTGCCTGTGATGAACAATTAACCTCCTGTGGTATTACTGATTACATTCCTGAATTGTGCCACGGCAACCTTCCCTTAAACACATGCCTGTTTGTTTCTCTATTATTATTTCCAGGTTATTATTTAATTTATTCATGGCTATTTTTGCAATAATTTTATGATTCATCAGTGTGAGGCAAGAAAAAGTCAAAAAAAAAAAAGTTGATAATGTGCATTTAACCTCTGAATTTTTAAGAAGAGATTTGCATCTGGAAAACATCTTAGGCTGTGTCTGAATAAAAAAAAACAAACTCACATTCTTGGATTCTTTGGTTTTGGAATCATGAATGCCATTGTAAGCATCTCTGCCTCTGGCAAAACAAACACAAGAAAAGAAGATTGTGTTGCAACATCAGATAAAACCCCTCATGATATATTGTCCTTCAAACACCCGATAACTCTTTGATGTTCTGTAGAAACCTGGGCTGAAACCAGTAAGAAATCACTACGGTGGTTTGTTAAAACTAGTGAATGATCCTGTATGTCTGCATATGCTTTACAAAAGAGTCTCTGAATGGATAGACGTACTGTATATCACAAAAGATATCCCAGTCTGATCATAAACGTTTTAGATCAGATCATGTCTGAAGTCCAAGCTTTGATTCCCCCCTCCTGCTGTTTAAAACAGCATATCAGTGTGGAGTGAAAGTGCCTTTCATCTCACTGTGAACAACATTGCCATGAATGTTTCAGCTCTCTTGCTTCACAGGTGATTGTTTGGATAGTAACGCCTCCCCTCTGCCTTCACGTCCGTGATTCCTCCAGCCCCCTCAAACTTCTTCCTTAACATTGTTTTCTCCCTGTCACCCTCTTATCTGCCATTCCACACCGTGCAGCTAAGCCCAGGCACGTCTGTGAGCGAGACAGAGAGGGGCTTAGAGGAAGAATTCAGTCTGTCGTGAGACCTCAGGTGTAGGGTACCACTCTGGAAAATGCATTAGAAAGAATTGCAGAAGGTTTCGACATACACGTGTGATGACATAAGAACGTCATATCATTTGTAAAGGATAGAAAAAATGTTGAGAACCAGATAAAGAAAGAAGAAAGAGGGATCACTGCGGGTTGCTGAAGATTTAGCTTCAGTGGAAAAATACAGTTCATTGCTTTGGGTTTACCTTCATGGATATAAAATATGTTATGATTTTAAGATCTCTTACAAGTGAATCGAATCAGACGAGCAGTGGCAGTAATGTGCACTATCTAGTGGGTTGCTTCAGTGGCTGTTGGAGCTCGTTGTGCATTATGATGAGATGAGATGATGAGAAATGAGTGTGTTTCTGCAGGATGCTGATTAAACATTTAGACGTTTTATTGCTTACATGCTGACTTTTGCACCCTGAAGTCTTAAGTCATTTGCAGATTCAGAGGTGGGTGTCAGCCAGGGTTGCTGCCTTTCTCTGCTTCTCTATTTCTCGTATACAAACTGTTGAACTGCTCGTGCTAACTCAGCAAAAATATTTAAGTTTGCTGATGACACATACTACAGCGTCTGGGTTAATAAGCAGATTAGATGAATCAGCAAGTAGGAGGGAGGTGTCTGATCTTGTAAGCCGGCGCAGCCGTGACAGCCTTCAGCTTAATATCCTGATTCAGGAAAGAACAACTCTGACAAAACCAGTGGAAAATATGAAGGAATGTAAATGTATTTATTTATCTTTTAAATTCCTTTCATGTAAATGATGGTGTTGAGAGCTGCAACGATTCATCAATACATTTTTTTTTTTTTTTCAAAATTAGTAGTAGACAGCTATCGCAAAAAAATGCTCTGGACCGCCCTCTGACAGTTTTTGCATTGTGGACGTAAGATATTTGAGGACGTCACCTTGGGCTTTAGGAAACACAAATATTTTTCACCATTTTCTGACATTTTATAAACAAAATATCTTAATAAGGTAAATGAACAATAGATAATTAATAGTGAAAATAATCATTATTGGCAGCTCTCGTGTTGACTGTTGTCTCATCTTTCAAACATCATGAATACAAGTTTCTGGCAGTGTTTGTAGTAAGTTAACTAATTCTCAAAGTACTACTAATACACTACTGTACTACTAATGCTAAAATACAGGCCCTCTGCTGCGTATTCTACAGAGGCTGTCATTTCTCAACCAAAGTGCTCATCTTTTCCAGAGATGCCACAGCCAGAGCTGATGCTGACCACCACACGTGGCCGAGCAACGGTGGCGGGACTGGACTCCAGTCAAGAATACGCCCTCCAAGTCCTCGTGCTCAACGGGACGACAGAGAAACTCCTTGCGAAGCGACGATTCACCAGTAAGAAACACAGCAAGGTGGATAGGAGAATTATTACCAAAGGGAACTAGTGAACTTAAAAAGGTGAAACATGAAGTATTGGAAAGAAATAGACCCAGCAATGTGGAATGATAAAAAGGTATGTGTCTGTATGTGTATGAGCGAGAGGGAGGATGACTGCATTATCAGCCATATTATGTAATGATTTTTAAACTGGAATTCACAAAACAAGCTACAGACCTCTGTGGGGTTGATCAAGGGACATCAACGTGGAGTCAATGCCCCTTGATTAACCAAGGCATGATTTGATGTACAACACTGACGGGAGATGAAAAGAAACACCATCGGTCCTGCTGTTCACTTTGTACTGTGAGATAACAAGACAGCAGAGTTTGGACATTCCTACACTTTCTTGGAGTGCGCAGTGGTTCGTCCAAATCCACACACACACACACACGCGCACACACACGCGCACACACACACACACACACACACACACACACACACACACACACACACACACACACACACACACACACACACTCTAAGTGAGCTGCTGTAAATTCTACTCTAGATTACAGGCTGAAAGTGGGTTGTGTTTGAACTTACTGTGTATATTTACATGAGTTCATAGGTTGTAAATGTGCCCACCAACCCTTGTTCATGTATGGCTCACAAAGAAAACTGTAACTTTAACTCTTTAATGCACAAGCTATGCAAACCACTTCTAACACGAGTGTTTCTTTGCTATGTCTTTTGAAATTATTTTACTGTTTTAAGTATTTATTAAATATCTTGTTTTTGATGACCACAAATCACTTTATGAACAAGAACATTTTTGTATTACATGTATGGGTTAAAAATTACCCATATACATTAGTATTTAACAACCTTTCACCTGCCAACAGCTCAACTTGGCTGCTTTCAGACATACAGCAAAGAAACACTCCATTTGCTACAAAGCATCGAAGGGTTAAAGGCTTGCAGATCAGCTTGCACAGAGGAGAGTAGTTTGTCTCAGAGTTGAGTTTACCGGTAATTTCTGAGGAGAAAAACGTCGGGATGGGGGCATTTTGATGAGGCGTCACCCGTGTTTAGAGGATCAGTCTGTGTGTGGGATTGTCTCTTGTTGCCCTTCAGGCTATATTTATCTCTGACTTCAGCGCTGTTGTTTCCTGCAGCAGTGATAGTGAATCCCATCACAGCTCTAAGTCTGTCGATTTCCTCCTTTCACTTTTGACATTGTGTTGTTGACTGATTAATCCTCTCCCTGGGCTTATATTGGATTGTCTAGTATGTGGATGTAGCCTGTGGTTCCTTTCAAACAGCGTTGGTGATAATAGGTTACTGTGTCGAGTCGGGCAAGTACAGGCAGCTCTGGAAAAACATGTCAACTTGGAAATTCGTAACTCTGGCTGTCATGGTGGAATGATGGCAGTCTGGGAATTCCTTCCTGATGCGTCTTCACCTTTCCCATCTGCTTCAACCCCCTCTGGGCCCAGTACTTATTTCCAGTTGTGCAATTAATAGCAGGTTACTGTGTCAAGGTAATTCTCACTTCCTTCGAAATTTCACCCTCAATTTGCTGCTGTTGACCTTGTCTCTTAACTCCAGGCGAGGATTCGATGACAAGACCCGGTGACGCAGTTAAACAAGAGAATATAACACCTCAATCATGTTCAGTTTAATCTGATCTCACACCTACCACATACTGAAGTCCAATCTACAAATTGGTATGGTGTCTACTTAGTCAATGGTCCAGTCAGTACTTTTACACAAAAAGTATGGGAAATGGAGCTATTTATGTAATAGGAGGTAACAGAAATGAAAGCAATGGTCCATGACACATGATCCTGATCAGAGGCCACCATCACAATGCAGTAACTTCTTTTTTATAAGATGTAAATCTCAGTAATGTTATTGACTTTAATAATAGATTACTCATATTTGTCATTCCCCTCGCTGCACTTTCTGTGTTCCAGTGGAGGGTCTGCGGGAGGAGGAGATGATCCGCAGCGGTAGCCGAGAGCAGAAGAAGAAGTTGTTGCCAGGGGGGTCAGGGTCAGGAGACCTGGATGATGTGACGGAGGCTCTCCTGGATCTTCCAACAGTTCTGTATCCGGACCCCACCACCACCGCTGCTGCTACTACTAGTACAGGTAGTGCATGCTAGTAGATGATAACACTACACACATTCACACACACTCACAGACGTCTTGGTGTGTCAGGCAATTCACACCCAACACAATACATACAGTCCCCTCCAAAAGTATTGGAACAGTGAGGCGAATTCTTTTATTTTTGCTGTAGACTGAAAACATTTGGGTTTGACATCAAAAGATGAATAGGAGACAAAAGATCAACATACAGCTTTTATTTCCAGGTGTTTACATCTTGATCCAATACACAATGTAGAAGATAGCACCTTTTGTTTGAACCCATTCATTTTTCATGTGAGCAAAAGTATTGGAACAGAAATAAAACCTAATATTTAGTTGATATCAAACCCAAATGTTTTAAGTCTACAGCAAAAATAAAGGAATTTGCCTCACTATTCCAATACCTTTGGAGGGGACTGTAATAAAGTCCTGAGGGCTTGAATATGAAAGAAAGTAGGTTAGTTGTACGCAATCGTGGCTTCAGAAGTGTTTTCCAGTGCAGGGAGGCAGCATGAAATGACTATCACACATAAAAGCAACATGAAACAGTTGCATGTAAGATGAAACACTGATTAGGTAAAAACAGTTCGGAAACATGAGTAAAATTAGAACTAAATCTGGTGGTAACATGTCAACAGTGTATTATGTGGACAAATAAGTTTAGTGGTCAAGACAAGGCCAGAATATAAAACATGTTTTAAGACTTATGATTTACTTATGATGTAAAAACTGAGGCAGCGGCAGCAGACAGAATATACAACTTACCATTACAACAAAAGCTTGCTCACCCCTTGACTAATCTTAGTTAGAAGGGTCGCTATAGAGTTTTGCAAAATCTGGACCTGAGTATATAGATGTATACCCTTCTGTAAGAAGTGCCAGTGGTCAGTCATTCAGATGCTGTTGTGTGCCATATCCTTGAGCTATACTACATGAGTAAAAGGATAAGTTCAAACAAAAGCTTGTGTGTTTGGATGAGATAGGATGAGAACCACTCCAGGGCATGTCCAGAAAAACCCACCGTCTGTTTCAGTCTTTGTGGTGTGGTAAATAAAATCCTATAACAGAGCTCTCTGGAGCATATTTCTCAGAGATGATCTCTTTGCTCTGATCTTCCAAGGCCTGTCATTATAGCACTATTTAAGAGGGGAAAAGGCACGGAAATGTTACCAATACACACGTGTGGCACACACCTACACCTAGGCACTTTGAGACAAATGCACACACAGTAATGACAGCCCAGGAAACAGTAGGTGGAACACAGGAAACAAAGGCTGGAACATGATGGAAGAAGGAAAAAGGAGGTGGGCGTGTGGGTGTGTTAGCAATGCTGGATCTGTCAAGCAAAGATGTAGCCTATGAATCATAAAGCAATAATATTTTACTTCTAATGTTTTCTCTCACTTCTGAGACTTCTCACTTTGATACTTCTGAAGTCACACGGATTTAATGTCAGCAGTATATTTCCTGTCACGCACAGTCTCTGCTTATCTTACAACCGCACCTCTCTCCTCCAGAGCCCCCGGCTACAGAAACCCCCTCTCAGCCCACCGACGAGGCCCCAGAGAAAACTGCCAAAGAGAAGAAGAAGAGGAAGAAGGAAAAAGAGCGGGATCGTTCTAAAGTGGAGAACAAGGAGGAGCAGGGGACGACACAAGGAAAAGCAGCCGAGGAGAGACCCCGGAAGACTCCCTTTCCCACCCAACCGGTGACAGGTAACCTGTATGAAAAACATGACATGAAAATAAAATGCTTCTGTTTAATGAACCAAAACACCCTTTAATCTGAATGAACGTCTGGTCACCATCATCTGATGGCTTAAGGAACAAGAGGCTTGAGAGCAGTAAGTGTTGGTGTTTGAAATGTGATGACAGTGTTTACACTGGGAGGGTCAGGTAAAAGAAAGGATAATGACAGGCCTTCCTGTTCGGCTGCAGGGTACATGTGTCCTCTCCCTCTCAATCCAAGAGAGCACACTCATTCACATGCATGGAAATTCACTTCATGTTCATGTGCGCACCATGTCGACACATGTACACGTTGTGTGTGAATACCTAAATGCATAGAGCCATCTGTTTCCTGATGGGAAACCATGCATTTACTCAACAAGTCTCTGGAACTCTCAGTTGAAGACTATCATGCTTCCTTTTCTTAAGGTATGTCTCCACGGAAACCATTTGAGTGTGACAGCGACGCAGCAGCCGACATCATGCTGTTGGTGGACGGCTCCTGGAGCATCGGACGCACCAACTTCAGACGGGTCAGAGATTTCTTGGAGGGCCTGATGACACCCTTCCACATCGGGCCGAACCACATTCAGATTGGTGAGTGTGACACAGTGCTCAGAGCTGCCTGAAGCTCTGCCCCAAGTGCCAGATCCAGACCAAGCATGACTAAATCTCAACCAAATTAGTTTTCAAAATATGTGCCAATATATTTGAACCTGCACCTAGCACAAAGAACATTCATGAGTAACCGCACCTTTGTGACTCCATAATCAGTTTCCATGGACACAGTAAATAAACATGGCTACACGCACTGGGTTTGGTGTTAATTGATTTATATGAGCCTCAGTACATAATAGCATACATAGTCAGAATGTGACAAGCATGTCTGTTTACACTTGCACATAGATACACAAAAATATCAAGCAGCCTCCTCAGAACAACTTTAAAAACGAGACAGAACATCCCTACAGACTAGTACAAACATAGCAAGCATCCAGAACACTCTAACCACTAAGTACTGCTCATTTGTGCTCATATTTCAACTCCTCTTGTTGCTTTCACATCAATAAATGTGTGTTTTATTTTTTTTTATCCTTCAGACTAAATCCATTGTTCATATTTCTCATACTCCTTCATCTGCTCCTCCATGCCCAGCATGCACAGCACAGTAGTCATGCCCCATTTTCTAAAAAAGAGTCTCAGTACATAATTTTTCCTTTTTCTTTGTGATTGTAAAGGTTGTAATAGAGTAAAATGTAATACAGTGAATTTTTGGTCAGTACGGTAGTAGCTCTGTTGTACCAAGACAATACAGAAAAAAACAAGCATATTGAACCAGTATAATAGATTTACCTTGAAGTCTGTCCTTTCAAAAAAAATCTCAGGTCTGACCCAGTACAGCAGCGACCCCCGCACAGAATGGCAGCTCAACAACTTCACCACTAAAGACCAGCTACTGGAGGCAGTGCGAAATTTCAGATATAAAGGAGGAAACACATTTACAGGTGAGCACACTTCACAATTTGCACCTTTCGTACTGTTTGTGTTCATGTGCTCCGTTATTTGAGCCCTGACTGCTCTCTTAAGATTACATGCACATAATACATACACTATAGAGTACATGTAAAGTATGTCTGTCAGTGTGTAACCACACATCCACCTTCCAGGCCAGGCGCTGCTCCACGTCATGGAGGAGAACATGAGGGTCGAGGCAGGCGCTCGGTCGGACATACCGTTTTTCCTGGTCCTGCTGACCGACGGGAAATCTCAGGATGACGCCATCGCTGCGGCGAACCGGCTGAAGAACGCTGGCGTGGAGATCATCGCTGTAGGTGAGACTGAAAATAAAAGAGGTGGTGTAGAGACTGAATCTTTTTAGAAGTTTCTTAGCGCTCTGTCTCCTGTAGTTTACTATCCATCCTCCACGTTGGAATTGTGAACAATTCTGTTTTGTTTATTTAACCTCTGGGACTGACTGTTTAATTGTTATTATATCATACAGTTTATTTTATGTTTCATTGTTCAGAGGCATTTTGTGCTCATCTCTTAAACTGTTTTGTAACATTGTGTTATTCAGGTGTAAAGAATGCTGATGAAGCAGAGTTGAGACAAGTGGCGTCTGAACCGGTGGATCTGAACGTCTACAACGTCAATGACTTCCCTCTGCTCAGCAAACTGGTGTCACGACTGGTCCACATCCTTTGCGGGAGGATAGAGGACCGTGGCATCACAAAACGTAACCTAGCTGTCTGTCCTGCTGTCTGTTTTTTTCCTGACCACCCATGACACATATGTAGTTAAATGCAAACTTGCCTTTTGAGGTCTAATGAGTCCTGAATGAATGAATTCCTGTGCTGTTGCTGTTGTTTCTAGGAATGGAGCCTGGTCCCACAGCAGACCCAGCCCTCTCCTACCCCAGTCCTACTGATCTCCGCTTTTCTGAACTGGGCTCCAGAGAAGTTAAGCTTCACTGGACCAATCCTGCTAAGCTGGTCCAACAGTACAGAGTAGTCTACCACAGCGCTGAGGGTCAGAGTCCACAGGAGGTCAGAAATGCGTCCTCACCTCACATTTATCCACATTGTGTTTTACGTCGGGAAGTGCGTGTTATTACAGTAACAGTACAACCACAGTTCTTTGAGCACAGACGATGCTAAAGCTGTCAGAGAGAGAGAAAAAGGATTAGAACACTTGAACATACGTTTATTTCGTGAACCACAGGTATATTAAAGTGTCTATTAATCTGACAGCTAGATACATTTCGAATAGCTGTGTACAAACTGTGGTTTAAATGTGATGTAGCAGTGGTTTTCATTAGTCAGGGAGTGTTTTTATGCTAAAACTTTGGTAACTTTAATGTTGAAATTTTTGTGTTGTTACTGAAAAATCCTGTATGATGGGGAAACATTGTTTTCATATAAAAAGCCATACGTCTTGGTCTGACTCTACGTGATGATCTGTCTCTAGGTTGTGTTGGCCGGCTCAGAGTCCACAGTGCTGCTGGAAGGCCTCTCCTCTCAGACGCTGTACCACATGTCCATCTTCCCTGTGTATGAAGACAATGTTGGCCTGGCACTCAGAGGAACCGTCACTACATGTAAGACACATCACTGCTACACATTAGATTTCACATCACCATCTAAAAACTATAGTGCCCAACAGTTTTAGGATATTGGGGACGTTTGAAGTATTTAGAGCCATTGCAGTAACAGAAAATAGATATACAGCCTCATTTTAATTAATCTTTTAATTTATTTATCTTGGCTCTTGGTCTTAGAAACCAACCTCATTCTCTATGTTTGTGGTGTTTTACTAATTCTGTATGAAAAAAGACATTTTTATTTCAATGCTATTTCATTTTGGCAGTGTCGTACATTCAGTAAAACATCTATGAGGAGGAGTATTATTATTTCAAAAGGCGCCTTTGATGGGAAAGTTTGTTGAGTCCTTACTGTACTGTCGCAGTCTGTACTGTTTGCTCATTGCTCATTGCTCATTGCTCATTGTTACGATGTGGTGCTACAAAGAAATTAAATGTTGCCATAACTGACCATGAATCTTTTTCCACCCACAAACACAGCGTCACAACATGGCCATCACAAGTTCACAGGCTCGCTTTGAAAAAACATGTTTAGAAGTTACAAAACATCTCTTCTCTCCTTGACCTTTCTTTTCCCTTCCCGCCTCCGTCTCTCTCATCAGTGCCCCTGGCTATGCCCGCCAACTTGGAGGCAAGTCCTTCCTCTTTCAGCACGCTGCGTGTGAGTTGGGGTGCAGCACCCGGTGCAACACAGTACATGATCCTGTACTCAGCCCTCAACCATGGAGAACCTGATGATGCCAAGGAGGTGAGAAATGGACCTCTGTGTGATGTGTGTGTTATTGGGAGAAAGGAGAAAGATTGTTTATACATGTATTATATAAATATGATTTATAATTCTAAGCAAATAAATACAAGTCAGCAATAGAAGACGAAGAATGTCAGAAGACAGAACGTGTCGCCAGCAACAGGTCAAGAAGCAAGAATGCTGCATCAGCTTATGTCCTGTTCGTGTAGGAGAGGTTTTAAAGACAATGTCTAAATGTTAACTGTGACGTAAACTACCTCTTTGCACCACATCAGAGATTTCACCTGTTCCTGAATTACAGAAAAAAAAAGTTTCACTCTTAACTCATAGTTACAGATGATACAATGTTTGAATAGCTGAAGACAGGCTTTTCTGTTTGTAGCCTGCATATGTTATTGATAACAAGCTGTGCTTTTAGTTTTAATTAATTTTGTTTTAATGTGGTTGTTTTCATTATGCACAGATGAAAACAACCCTAACCCCTAAACACACCTGTGTATACCTCACATCAACATCTCTCGATGAGATCATGAGTCAAATACTGTTTGTATGAGGACAATATGAAGCGTGTCCACGCCGTTCTTCACTTCAGAATCACACAAACCATTTCAATGAACAAGTTAAATTCTCTCTGACACTTGTTGTGTTCTGTATTTTTTGATCTAACAAATGAATCATCTGTGTAGAATGCAGTAGTAACATTGCATGAACAGGGACTCTTTATTTCTCTTCTGTGACAGTAAACGCAACACACCTCTATGTAACTATTATATTTATCTTGCCATGTTACAGCTGACTAAAGTAACAACTAACCCTCATAGCATGAATCACCTTCAGTGGTATATTCACAAAGATCTAACTCCACGTTTGTGTTTGCAGGAGAAATTCAATGCAGACCAGACTGTGGTGGAGCTGGCAGATTTACTGCCAGCAACAGACTACTCTGTCACTCTTTATGCCCTCTATGATGAAGAGCCCAGTGACCCTGTCACTGCTGTTGCCACCACATGTAAGACATTCATTCTTCCCTCTTTGTTTATTATCAACATCTCAAAGACAAGACATTTTCAGTGGCATTGATACAATAATAATCAGTCATCTTCTTTTCGCAGCCCCTCTCCCTCCGCCGCTGAGTGTTCAGTTCCCGATGGTCACCCACAGTATGATGAGGGTGAGCTGGGTGCCCGGTGACACGGACGTCCCTGGCCACAGAATCACCTACAGCACCAACCATGGCAGCGACGTCAAGCAGGTAAACACACCAGTGACCAACTACAAACCAAAACCAAAGCCAGAACTGAGATTTGAGACTTATCTAAATTAAATTCTTTTGAGCGATTATGTGGTTTTTAATAAGGGAAATTATTACAGTATAGCTTCAGGTGTCTATGACATTATCTAGCCATAGTACAAGAAAACACAGGCTGTAACCGTCATTGTAATTAGCTAGAGTTTGAGTGGATTCATTTTCAAAGGATTCTCACTGCTGTGGTTTAAAGATCAGCAATAATTCAAACTAAGAAAATAAATAAAAATGAAACAAATATGACTAACTCAATTAAATGTAGTTTCCTTTAAATTAAAACAATCTTTACGTATACATTATAAATTAAAAACCTACGCGCACTAAAAGAACCTAATGCTGTCTGAGGTGGACAGACACACGGAGCACGTTAATGACAGCAGTGAGACTCTTTCATGTGCAGACTGAAACACCTGTAGAGCCAGAGTTCCTCTCTCAGTGGATTCAGCATTACTAGTGCTCATTTTTAAACAAGCATGCACCTCATCATGACAATAAAATAACTGAATAGAATCTAATGGAATAACGTGGAGCCTTTTAACTCACTAATCATTTGAATAAGAGCTTGAATAGATTATAAATGTGTGATGAACCTAAAGCCATGGAGCCTCCCATGTGTCCTATGGTAGAAAACATAATGAACTGTGTGCACTGATTGCTGACAGTTTAGGGCACTGATTAACAAAATATGGTGTGTGTACCAGTGGTGGTATGTGATCTCCCTCTAGTGGTACAGGCTGGAATCTGAAATATTTGTTAAAAATAATAATAATTTTAAATTTTATGTGATACTGTCAAAATATTAAAACATTTCAAAAGAAAAGTAACTATGATATTGTTGGAATTTCACATTTCCTGTAGTAGAGAAGTGCAGATACACAATTTACCACCACATTAGCTCTGGTTCTTGAACTGTTTCTGTTCACGACTTAACAGTTAACAATTAATAATCTTCCTTTTAAGAATAAACCTGCCTCCATATGTGAACTGTTCATAAGATAATAATGAATAAGGTCGGCCTGCGTTGCTGTATAATTAGTGTTAACGCCTGTATTTTCTGAGGTGGTACGTGGTGTAAGACGTTTGGGAAACACTGATTTGTAGGACATTTCGAAGCAGGGCAGATCTTCCTTACTCACTAATAGCTCGTCCTTCTCTTTTATCAACTTCTCTAACACAGTAACTTCTCAGTGGCATTGATTAAAATGATGATCAGTCAACGATAAATAAACCTGCCTCCATGTGTAATTAGGATTAGGATGTATTGTTACACCAGCAAATGAAAGCACTGACAAAAAAGTGATGAATATATGGCTTATGACAGCACATTGAATATTTATCCTGTTGCTATGAAAGAAGCAGTTCAACACATATCCCCCGCTGTGTACTTTATCACACATAAATTATGCACAGTCAAATAAGATTAGATAGATTTATGTGCAATAACTCTGAGTGTCTGATTGCGACTCTGTCATATCATATTCAGTACGCGTTAGTGTTATTCTATTTTCCTGACTCCAGTTATAAATTTGCCATTATGTAACCCTTTTAGGGTAAACTCTACATGTCCATACTGGAAACTTTACTAAGAGCACCTCCAAATGTGTCTTCCCCTTATAGTTTGTTAATCTGTGTGTATAGTTCATAAATCTATTTTTCTACCACTCTTCAGTCAGATTATATTGTAATGAAAGTGTAGCAGTAATACAATAATAGTGCTGTGTGCTGAAAACTGTTACAAATCATGTGTGTGGAAGATGTTAAGGATTTATTGTGTCATCGTCATCATTTCATTTCTTTTATTTTGTGTGTCATTCATGTTAAATCTCTTTCCAGGTTGAAGTGACAGGCCTGAACTCAGTGCTGGTGCAGGACCTCTCCTCTTTGTCAAGATATCTGGTCTCAGTCCAGTCTCACTACCCACAAGGCCTGTCTGCAGCACTTACCAGTAACGTCACCACACGTAAGACACACACACACACACACACACATGGCATCGTCCTATATTTCCTGTGTGAAACAGCACAGCAGAGAAGAGACGTATCAGAAAGTATCTGTTTCTGTCCCTCTCTCTAGTAAAGGTTCCTTCCCCTTCAGACCTGCGGGTTAGTAATTTCTCAGGCAGTGACATCACCGTGCGCTGGGAGGCTGCAGCTGATGACGTTGTGTCCTACCTCATCAAGTGGATCTCTCTCAGTGGAGGAGACCTGAGACAGGTGGGGATGGATTCATCGAACATCAATCATGATCTCCATTTTGGCTAAATGAACATAATCAACCACAATATGTCAGTTTAAAATGTGCCCTCTGCTGTTCAAATTAAACGTTGCTCAAACAATTTTTTTGGCTTTGTCCAATGTAGAAGAGTCATATACAAGTATCAGTGTATGCAAAGATTTAGCACTGCTCTATGTATTTAAATGTAACAGTGCTGGTAAATGGACTGTACTGTAGCACTTGTCATTTGGAGGTCAGTATCAGATACTTCGACAGACTGGAGGAGCCGCGGATCAAACCACCAATCTTCTGCTCAGTGGGGAACCAGCTCTACCTTCTGAGCCACAGGCGCCTACAGTGCCGAATCATGATTATCATTTTGGCCATAATCGTGCAGCCCTTGATAGAGTGTATAATGTGTTTGAAGTAATGAATAATATATGATATTATGATAATATATCCTCCTGTCTGTCTGTTCTTTTCAGCTGAGGGTGAGTGGTGAGAGTGAAGGGGCCATCCTGGAGGGGGTGGAGGATGATAAAGAATACCAGATCTCTCTGTCTGCACTTTATGGTGACGGAGCTCAGAGCGAAGCTGTGGCCATACGCTACAGCACCTGTGAGTCACACACACTCATTCACAGACACCGCACGGTGATAACAGTGAGAAACAACACTTACAATGTGCCACCTACAGAAGATTGCAGAGTGCTGTTGAGTATTGTCGTATATCATATCACCAATTGGAGGGGTTTGTTCTGTTAGCTGCACAATAACTCAAGAAAGACGTATTGCTTTAAATGCAACAATTAATGGATTTGTTGTCAACTATTAAATCAATTGACAACTATTTTGATTGTGATTGGAAGTCATTTATACAAAAACAATATCCATATCCTCTACTTTCTTCAGTCCTCTATAACAGTAAACAGAATATGTTTGGGTTGTGGGCAAAACGTCACTTTGAGCTTTTTCACCATTTTCTAAACAACTGAAAGAAATATTAATCACTAATCCAAATAAACATCACATCATCACTTAACATTTCTAAAACCAAGTGATGAAAAAATAATTTTTATAAAGTAAAAGTAGTAATTCCTCAGTATAAGAAGTCCTGCATTTAAAATCTTACTAAAGTGAAGTTAATTTCCAGCACTCTACTTTTTTTTTTACAAACCGTTAATGTTTTACAAGTGAAAAAAGTAAAAATTATAGCCTTTCCCTCTGAAATGTAGTAAAGTAGAAAATACATAAAAGTACTTCAAAATTGTACTTCAAAAGTACAAAAGTACTTCAAAGATATGGTTATTGACATTAGAAAACTCATTACTTTCACCTTGTCAGACCATTGTTAACGAAGGACTTGGAAACTAGAAGTCTTTAAGCACTTTGATGCTTTTATTAACAAGAAATGGAGTTTTGGTGTGAACACTGAGGCTGCATGTTCTACAGAGGTTCAGTGTTTTTAATGTTGTAATAAACACTCTGAATTCACCATAAGACACCATAAATTGCCACACTCTTCTGGTTTTATTCTTATTGCCATTTTGTCTTTGCTTGATCTTTAAACCTTTTCATGTATTCTGGATTACACTTTAGCCTCCTTGTAGTGAGTCTAATATCAGCTTTTTTCTATTGTATCTCTGCAGTGTCCGGTGGAGGACCATCCAGCGTGACGGTCTCCGAGGAGACTGCAGTCAGCTTGGTGGTCAGCTGGGTACCTCCCAACGCTCACGTCCTCCAGTATCGTGTGTCTTACACCGCGCTGACCGGAGCTCAAAGCCAGGACAGAACTGTGAGTGGGCTGTAATGGTCACCTCTTCAGCTGTGTTTCTCAGAGGTCGCAGAGGATTCCTAAAAGCTGCACATTAGCTCTGTCACATTTGACTTGAAAGCTTTGACTTTGAAAGGTGTGTTTTTCATCTGCAGGTGGTGGTCGCAGGTGGTGAAAAGCGGGTGATGCTAGAGTCATTACAGCCAGACACACGCTACAGCATCCTGGTCACCGCTGAGTATCGCAACAGAGAAGGAGGCAGCGGTTCAGCTCAAGGGAAAACCAGTGAGTAAAACACAATGGAAGAAATCACACCAAGAAAATTACCTATGAAAAACTTTCAAGTGACTAAAATTGAAATAATAACACACTTTCAAATGACAGTTTAAATGATTGATTGATTGATTTTACTACAATACACCTTATTGATCATCATATATCATCTTACATGCTTCCTGTGGGCATTTGATGGACCCTTTGAGGCCTGGAAAGTCCGTGAAATCTGATGTTTAAGATGGTGTACCAACCCTAAAAAAGGTGTTGATATTTGTTTTCTCATCAACTACTAATAAAAATGACAAATATCAGACCTCTGTACCAAGCTCAATGCTGCTCAAATATGTGGTGATCAGCATGTATTATGGGTAATGTAAAAACCAGGAGGAAGATGGGGACTGTGAGACTGGTAAGGTCCTAGGAAAAGAGTTCTTGACTGATACTTTTTAAAGTTTGTGAAGACCGTTTCTTAGAGGCTTCGTACATACAGTGTCTGCACTGGTTAATATCCATCCATGCATTATCTGTAAGCGCTTATCCTGATCAGGGTCATGGTGGGGGTGGAGCTTTTTGATTAATATCTTAAACTCAAATGTAAAATGAGGTCATCTCAAACATCTGGTGCGCTGTGTTTGCTCTTGTTCCAGTTCCTGTGCTCGCCTGGCTTTTCTGCTTACCTTTAGCTACTCTGTGAATCTGATATCTAGCCAATCTGTTTATCGACCTATAATTTTACCTGTCCGTCTGCCTGTCTCTCTCTCCAGCCAGTCTGCGGGTAAGCAGTGTGAGCGTGGTGAGGTCAGACCACTCCAGTATCTGTGTGTCATGGAGACCTGTGTCTGCTGTCGATGGATATCGTATTGTCATTCAGTCTGTCAAAGGTAAATCCATTGTAACATCTATAGTCATTGACAGCTAACCACTCTTAATTTACCCATCTGTGTGTGTTAACATTTGTGTGTGTGTGTGTCCTGTCTGTGTGTGTATAGACAAACAAATAAAGGAAGAGATAGTGGATGAGTCCAGCAGCAGTCACTGTTTTAATGATCTGGAACCAGAGACTCTGTATCGCATCAGCGTGCATTCGCTTCTTGGCTCAGCAGAGGGTGCTGCTGTCTCCATTCTCCATCCAACAGGTCTGACCTGAGCACAGTTACACTGACACAAACAGATGTTGAACTTATTTGGCCAACAGCTGCTTTTTATCCCTCTTTATCCTCTTTAAGAAAACAATTTGGGACAACAAACAATTTGGGAAATAAATCATTCCTATGCCATGAAATGTATAAAATCACCCAGTGATGTATAGATTGATACATGCAGTGCATTAGCCTTTAACAAAAATCTGTACATTGCTGTTAAATGTGTTGTTTCTTTTTCAGCCACAGCTCCAGCCAGAATTCCCATCCACCCAGGGATGTACCCTATCCACAATGAAGGTGAATCCTAATCGTAAACATGTTCTTCTGTAGATCTACGTCTGATTAACTCATCAGTTTTTTCTAGAATATCTTGTCGGCATCACTTCAGCTCAAACTGAGTAGTTGTATTCTTCAGGCCTTGAGATGACTTCAGCAAACTGAGGAGTTTAACACAGCGAGACAGTGTGTGACAATTAGTTTTAGTGATGTGGCTGAAAAATGTTTCATAGTAGTCATAAATGAGGATTTGTCGTTTAAAATTAAATTAGCTTAATACAACATTACATCAATTTAGATGAAACAAGTAAATCAGAGTATTAAAATACTTTCTCTTTATTACAATATGATCCTGTGAAGAGGTGATAAATTTTCTTTTTTCTGCATCACCTACTCATTATTACATTAATCCGCCTCCAGCTTCATATCGTGTGTTATACCTAATAGCAACTTCCTTAAGATGTATTCCTATCAAATTCTCCTTGGTTAAATTACAGATTTATTGTACATGGAGCTGACAGTGTCTTTCTTTGAAACGTTGAGATGAAAATGCTGAAGAAATCTTCTCAACTGATGGTTCCTCTGCTTTGCTTATAATTGTGTTGCAGTCTGCCCTGAAGTGACCATCAGAAACAGCATTGTTAAAGGTGAGACAAGCTGTCCTCACACAAACTCTCTGACAAAAGACTCATTTTGGAGTAACTTAAAAAAAAAAAAAAACTCATCTCCTCGCTGTGGTGCATTTGTTGTCTCAGGGTTTGACATGATGGAAGCATTCGGTCTGACTCAGAGAGCTCACTCTTCTGTGGAGGGCGTGGCAGTCGAGCCTTTTGTCTTCAACACCCTCCCCACATACACGCTGTACAGAGACGTCCAGCTGACACAAAGCACCAAGTGAGATCATCTCTGCATTTAATTCAGCCTTTGCTTGTGTATATGAACTGATCTCCACGATAACATGCACATGTTTGAATAAATACTTACACTGCCATATAGGAGAGTCTGTTTGAGTCCACTCAAAGGACTTATCACATTCATGCATTCACACACACATTCATACACTGATGCCAACTGCTCATCAGGAGTGATGCATCTTTTCCTCTCTCCTCACAGGTTTATCCACCCTGCAGGCTTCTCTCCAGAGCACACCATCAGCATCGCCTTCCGCGTGTTGCAGGACACACCCAGAGAGCCCTTCGCCCTGTGGCAGCTCACCGACATCGACTTCCAGCCCAAGATGGGAGTGGTGCTGGACCGTGAGTAACATTTATTCCTTATCTCCCAGATTAGAAGTAACATGATCCCTTTAGACAGATAAAACACAAAGTTCTTTGTAAACAGCCAAAATCAGATATACATGGATGCAAATTAATTAAATTATTGTCAACAAACCAGACGAAAAGACCAAAAAAACTGAATAATCTCAAGGTTTTATAAGGGACTCCAAGGATTTAAGACAACTAGTAGCACCTGCATTGTATTACAGAGAAAGTCTGGACAAAATATTGCAAGCCATTCCAATTACAAAGCAATTACAAAGAAATGTCTTAAGCCAAACAGCCAAACAGCCCATCTATAGAGGAATGGTATGATATTATTGATGAAATCTTTGTGATGGAAAGAATCACCTTCTCTGTGAGACGCCCTTCCTTTGTTCAACTTTTTGTGATTGTCTACTTTTATCTATTAACATATGAAAAGACCAAAAACCAACTTCTTCACTGGGTCTGTAGCAGGTCCACTGTTTTCTACTGACGAGGTAAAAACAACTCACAAATATAGACTTTCATTTAAAAACAAAACTGCAGTAATTTCCTGAAAATATCTGGACACTGTACTTTTTAACAGACGTGTAAATGGGAGGAAATGTGCTGGGGACTATTTTCAGCTGTGGATCAATACACATTTTGTGCTCTAGTATTTGTGGCAGTAGGATGGTGTGTGTGTGATTGATTCACAGTAATTGTTATTAGATGCACTCACTGTTGGTTTTGGTCTTTCGAAGGGACTTAGCTGACTTTTTGAGGGAATCACAAGATGCTCTCAATATTACCAAGCACCTTAAAAGAACTCAACACAGAGACAGTCGTGTGAAAATACTGCCAGAGGCTGGGGACACTTTATAGCAGACATCTGTAGAGCCCCACGATGTGAGTTATAACTTCATCACTGAATATCTTCCTCCATCTTCCACAGCTACGACCAAGCATCTGGTGTACTTCAGTCTGGACTACAGAGGAGAAGTGCAGGAACTAACCTTCGACCAGTCGCAGGTCCACAGACTGTTCTATGGCAGTTTTCACAAGGTGAGATCATATGATATAGATACATATACCTCATTGTCATTTAGCAAAAAATAAAACAGGTATGCAATAATAACAAAGAGCCTGATGGAAAGATGAAAGAGGTGGTTTGAAGTAGACTAAACTATTCTCACCATTCATAACTTGAACAGCAATCTGTGAAACACTTTGTATGATGAGCTATCAGTCTTTTCAATGTTGTTGGATCACAGTGATCCAGCGTCAACATTCATCAAACTGTCATAAAAAACAGTTTGGATCTTCACTTGAACTCCTACACACAGAGTTCAGAATAAAACCTATTGGTCGCATTTCGTTTGACTTACAAAGACTCCGTAAGAGCTCAATGGATTTCTCTGGTTGGGTAAGAGATGCTTTAATGGCTGCAGCACAGAAACATCATGAATAATAAGAAGCAGAGTAATTTTAGCTCCTGTTTTTTTCCATGTGGTTACCTCCACACGCACCTTTGACTAGATATTCCTACATAAAAAATCTGTTGATTTCTGTTGGCTGGCTTCTCCTCCTACTCATCTGCTCCTAATGATTACTCCTTCACTTCACTGTAAGCAGGAGCGAGTCCCTTGATAAATGATTCATATTCTTGTCAAGTTATTTATTATGAGTGAGTCATTTATTAATTAAGGCACTTTACATCTCTTTAAACACTTCCTGTGGTTATCTTGATCACTGATGTCCATAGCAAATACATTTCACTGTGATTGTAACTGTATGACTGTATGTGACAATTGAATTCAGTTGATTCGATTTATTTGATTTGAAGAAAGATTTTAGAAAGAAATCATAGAAAAAAGATGTCTCCAGAGTAAATCTGGTCCATATGTAACAAAATAATGTGGTTCACTTGTGATTCCGTTCATCTTCTTCCTTCTGTGATTGGCAGGTTCACCTGTCCGTCAGCCAGGTGAGCGTGTCCCTGTCTGTGGACTGCCAGCGTGTCGGCGAGAGGCCCGCCCGCCCGCTAGGTAACCTACCAACTGACGGCTTTGAGATGCTGGGAAAACTGGTGAAGACCAGAGGACCAAATAGTGGATCTGCACCGGTACTTTTTCATCTGTTCTGTTTACTTAAAGTCCATAACCTGGTCTGTTCTGTCAATAAATGACACAACTTGAACATATCTAAAAGACCTCTATCCTGTGACTCCAGTTCGGGCTGCAGTCCTTTGAGATCGTCTGTAACACCACGTGGGTTTTAGAGGACACCTGCTGTGACCTGCCTGGAGTGGTCAGTCTCTTTTAATTTTAAAAACTGTTTAAATGTGTGAAAATCCCTAATATTTCAGCTTGTTTGCACCTTTTTACAGTGTACAACATGGAGAAACACAATATGAGAGTAGTAGATGACTCGATGTCTTTGTTTATGTCTGTGTGTCAGAGAGATGAGGAAAGCTGTCCTGCTCCGGCGTACACCTGCACATGTTCCTCCAACGTCCCCGGAGCTCCCGGTTCCCCCGGACCAAATGTGTGACACCATAAAATCTCAGTTTTAGCCCCCAATCACTAGCTGACTAAGTTTTTGTGCACTCCTGCTGTCTGATAACATGTTGAGATTTGGTTGTTCTTCTGTTGCCCAGGGAAAGCCAGGTATACGCGGTGAGAAAGGCGAGAAGGGAGATCAAGGACAAAAGGTAACTTGAAAATATTTATTCTGCAAGAAATCAATTCAAACGGACATGTTAATATAAGAGCTGACTCGACACATGATTATAGGACTCTGAGTTGCTGTTTCTCTGTGTTTCAGGGGGAGGTGGGTCCTCCAGGAAAGGCTGGACATGAGGGAGGTCTTGGACCTCTGGGCAGCACAGGGCCCCGAGGCATGACGGTGCAGGGCAAAATGGTAGGTAACTCTCCTAGCTTTATGCATAATGCATAGCGGTACAACTGTGGTACATATCTTGCTAATTTGTTTTCATAGGACTTATAAAATGTACTTCTGTTTCCTTATTTTTCCATCTAGGGTCCACCTGGTGCGAGAGGGGAAAAGGGAGATCCTGGGCGGCCAGGACTCCAGGTGAGTTCAAAGAAACAAAAATAACAAAATAAAGAAAAAGAATAGAAAATACTCACCTTTTGATCTTCTTTCCTTTATTGTTGTCTATAAACTCTCCATCTGCTCTCTCTCTAACCTCCTTGTTGTCTTTCTCTGAAGGGTTCACCAGGACCTCCAGGTCCAAAAGGGGAGGAGGGGATTCCAGGCCCCAGGGTGAGCTGCTCGATCCCGGCCAGAACAGATGTTAGCAGGTCATCGTCCCTCTTTACTTGTCCTCATGTCTCTGGTATGTTTCACAGGGCATCAGGGGGGTCGAAGGTAACATCGGCACACCTGGCATCACAGGACCCAGGGTAAGGTTTCATTTTAAAGCCACGACATGCAGCATTAGAATATTTTAGAATTTGGTAACATTGTGAGGTCTGAATTTGACCCAGAGCAACATTCATGTCCATGAGGTGGAATATGAAAAACTAACATATTAATGGGCGTGAATTCTGATACGTATATTTGTAGATATATTTTTGTGTTGTGCCACCATCAGGGCGTATTTCACACACAAAATATTCAAACCTAATACACACATTAAGTTGAAAACGAGCCTGTTGCACTTTGAACATTGTCAGCTGTCCTCTAGCACCACCTTCAGGTCAAATTTGATTTCTGGAGTAAGACGCAAAATTCACACGATCACATTTGCATTTAGCACCAATAAAAATGGATAGTCCGTTACCTAATTATGATAAGTAAATAAAAAGTCAGAGCTGTATCATGTTATGATCTCCAAATATAACAGTGTTAATATCAAAAATGACATATCCCTGTGGCTTCTCACAGCGGCCGTGAATCAGCACCTAATACTGTCTGTTCTACCAATCCATCTACATATTTCTTTTTTTACAGGGTTTCCAAGGCATGCCAGGATACCCAGGGCCTTTAGGTGAAAGGGGCCTATCAGGTCCTGTGGGACCTACGGTAAGACCAGGGGGGCAAATTGTGTCAGTTTGTATCAGTCATATGTGTGGTTCTGGTGATGTAGCGAGCATAATATTCACAGTGAACATGGCTCAGAAATATATGAGCTCCTCCGGTGCTTGGGAACCTCAGAAACTCTGATATTAAAAGATTTACACACAAACAAGTCATGACAACTTCTCTCAGATTTATGCTCAGATTTGCAATATTTACAGATATAGGAAAATGATAATAACAGCTTATCATAACTGAGTACACTGATCACTCAATGACACTGAGACAAACTGCGTCCAGCCCAGTGTGTCGCGTCCTTCTCGCCACGTGGATAGGGGGGAACAGAAATGTTACATTATCATATCTTGTAGATGGGTGTGTTAGACAATCACACACACTAGTTTTATCCTCCTTAAACACAGAGCTCTCCCCATCGTGACACACTGACTGCATGTCACCACAATGATCCCCATAGTAAACATGAGCCATGGCAGTGGGGGCATAGATGACGTGTGCAGTCGTTGCTGGTGTTTTTGGACACTGGGGCAACACTGACTGATCTATGATTTGTCACAGGACTGTGTGAAAAGTTTGCAATGTGCCCATCTCCAAAAACGGCTGTTTATTCACAGTAGATATCGTGTTGAATGACTGATCATAAGACAAGTTTGAGCACTTGAGTCTGGAGACTGCAGAAGACACATTTATCTGCAGCAGAAAAAGCCGCCAGTGACAGCTTCCAACTGTGGCCAACATTGATGCCAAAATCATAATAAAACATTTCTGTCTGTTTGGTCATGTTAACTTAGCAAAAACCCAAGAACGTGAAAAAGAGGACAAAGAAAACCTGAATGAAAGGGTTTGTGTGATTTCAAATGATCAATAAATTCTCAAACTTGAGTGCTGAGCTGTCGACCGGCTCCTGAGCAGGCAGGTGGCCGTCTTTTTCTGGGCCTGCTTCCCACTGCGGTGATTGGCAAGTCACCATGATACCAAACTGGTATGAGGAAATGGCCTCGGTGTGCCTCAGAAAAATGCCCGTTCACCGGTGTTACACTTTGTTCCACACCACAATAAAGCCCTCTAAGTCTCTGTGTGTACTCATGTCCGTTTGCTTTACAGGGTCTGCCAGGGACCAAAGGGGAGCGAGGAGAGAAGGTGGGTTTTCTTATTGTAATACTGACAGCTTCTCATTGCACTGGGACACATTTTGTTTTTCTGTTTCAATAAATTAAAAGAATAAGGCTCTCAGTTAAACCACGGTTGTTGATATGTTACAGGGGGAACCTCAGTCTATGGCCATGATCTACCAACTGGTCACACAGGCCTGTGAGCAACTAGTACATAGTAAGCACTCTATTAGCAAGCATGTAAAACCTCCATGATTACCTCTCACTGTTACTTCAGAAAGGTCCAGATACAAATAGAGTGTGTGTGTGTGTGTGTTTTTCAGAGGAGGTGTTGAAGCTCGACATGTTCATTAACGAGATAAGTCGAAAGCCAGCTCCTATCGAGGAGCCGGTAGGGCCCCCCGGGGAACCTGGCATACCAGGCCCCAAGGGCCCACCAGGCGCCAGGGGCACCCTGGGGAATGTCGGCTCAAGAGGGAGACCTGGCAGGCCTGGATATCCTGGAGAACAGGGTAAGACTCCAGCTGAGTTTGATGAAAAGAAAACAATCCAGCAACTTTTGCACACAAGTTTGAGAAGTGTCCTAAGTGTGACTATATTATAAACTTGTGATGATGATACAGGAAGGAGAGGTATGCTGGGGACGAAAGGTGATGCAGGCACCAATGTGCAGGGGCCGACAGGGATCAACGGATTTGCAGGTAATTCTTTAGGAATCATTTGTTTCAGATATCACTGTAATACAAGCAGTACAATACAGTACAAAGACAAGATATTTATCGTTTAAACTGTTTAACTACATTGTTTTTTGTAAATTTACACACTTTGATGCCTACAACACATTCCAGAAAAGCTGGGACTGTGAATCAAATGTTCAAAAACACCTGTTTGGATCATCCCACAGCTAAACAGGTTCACTGGCAACAGGCGATAATATCAGGGTGGTATGAAAGGGGAATCCTCAAAAGGCTCAGTCATTCACAAGCAAGAACAGGGAGAGGTTCAACACTGAACAACGTTTGTCAATGCACGACTGCAAGAAATGTCAGATTTACATCTATAGTCCCATATGACCCCTCAGGCAGCGCTGCATTCAAAACCAACATGATTGTTTAGAGGATGTGACTGCATGCACTCAGGAACACTTTTTGCAGTTCGTCTCTGCATCTACAAATGAAGCTCGGACTCTGCCATGCAAAGACAAAGACTGATATCAACAGCATCCACAAACACAGCGGATTTCTCCTCCTCAGCTCATCTGAGACAGACTCCAGGCTAAATTTACATTTTGTAGAGTGTCCTAGTTGTTTTGGAATCAGGGTTCTATCATACATAAACTGTCCAATGACTTATCAGTCCACAACCCTGCACTGTTGTGTATTGTGTGTGTGCCTGCAGGTCCTCCAGGTGAGTCCAAACTGGGAATCCCAGGCTCCAAAGGAGAAGATGGTAAGGCAGGTCCCCCGGGCATTCCTGGACCTCCTGGACAGCCGGGCGAGGCTGGACCACCGGGTGTGTGTGACAGCAGTCAAGGCTGCCAGGGAGCTCCCCAGCAAACAGGTATGCTACTAGAAAATAATGTCTGTATCAGTAAAGAACTTCACAGTCTCACAAATCTAGTCACCTCCACGAGGCTGAGGTTCCTTAACAAATTATTACTTTAAGATCTATAACTGATTTTTTTATAGTATGGCACCTCAACAAGCCATAAATGCAGCATTAACATATTATTATGTTCTAAAGTGTCATAATGGTGACTGTGTTTGCTAACCGCAGACACAGAGCAATATCAGCATTCACTGGAGTGCTTTTGTAGCTCTGGCCTGCAGCTCCTGGAGGAAATTTCAGACTCTTCAACAGCTCAATGTTCCATTACGTCTCTAACTCTGTCTGTCTGCTCCTGAGCACACCAGCGTAGGGAGGGTTTTTAAGGCTTTTTAGCTGAAAACAGCCGCCTGATGTGGCCAAAAAAAGACACTGAGAGAGCGGTGAGAGTAAAGTTTAACAGTGAAGCGACCTGAAAGATGCTGTAGAGCTGAGGTGAACTGCAAATTCGCTGTGGATTTGTTGCCTCCATCAACCACTCTTCATAACTCATGGACGCTTGATCCATTAATATGAAACCATTGATTATAATAACGGTAAAGTTATTGTGACGTTAATGTTGGTTAACTTCACTGTTTAATCAGAGCAGTTTAGAAATGCTTAAACTCACTAATCATTCATTTAGTGTGACAACAAATTGTTCTCTCTTCACACAGAAGACCCTTATTATGGCTACCAGCCCTGAGTGGACATTAACAAGCAGGAAGCATCGGTGACTGACGTCTGTTTGAATAGACTATGGTTCTTTGGAGCTGCATGACAGACTGCTAATGGAGCTAAATAAAGCACCACTGAAGAGGTTTGGTGTGCCGAACTTGCCGCTGACTGACGTGGAAGCTTTACAGCTCCACAGCCTGCATCATGTGTGAGGAAAGGAATCAATACAGGAAGGATCTCTGAACTATCTGCACTCTGCGTTAGAAAATAAAGCGGAGACATGAACTAAGAATACGTAGCAAGCTTTCTAATATAGAATAGTGTTTTGATGAACAGATAGCATCATAAAGGAAAATACTGATATCGGTCAAGTGCTGTCTTATACCGTACGCCACAGTGCACTGAATCCTTTTGTTTCTGTGTTTATGTGTTCATGCACTGTATCAATGCCGAGTAGTTTAGCCGTCTGTGGTACACTTCTACCTATTTTATTATTTTCATATGCCATTCTAACCTTAACTGCCTCAAGGATAATGAAAATGCATAATCCATGGTGTGAAAGCTTCTTTTTGTTCCATGGTATAACTGATACTGTGAGAAGGTCTGTTGTCATGTGTATGAACATGTGTATATTGTTTATGATATTTACAGTTATTCATGTATGATATGTTACACTGTACCTATTCATATTGAACATTCAGGTTTACATTTTCTGGGGTTTGGGTCATAAACATTACATGACGTGTGTGTGTGTGTGTGTGTGTGTGTGTGTGTGTGTGTGAGAGAGAGAGAGAGAGGTTTGTTTTTTAAAATATTTTTTTGTATGTATTTGTATCTTGTTAATTAAATTCCATTAATATATGTCTAAAGTGTGATGGGGTTTTTTTTTCTCCAAAACAATGTGACTGTGTCCCGAGTGATTAAGGCTCAGTTCCATTCAGCTCAGACAGAGTCAGGGCGCTGCTGTGCTGCATGTTGGAAAGTCTCTGCTGCAATAAATGGAACTGAACCCTAATTAGCCTCTTGTGTTTACCCGCCTGTTTGATGTCAGAGTGACTGCTGTCTGTTAGAAGAGGATAATGTCACAGTCCTTTGTCGGAACGGTGGGGTAGACAGCATTGTTTCCAGTGGTGTCTATTTTGAAGAGCACAGCGGAACAGGTTCCAACCTGTAACCCGCGGCTTTGTAAAGCTAGCCTCATTCGTACACGCAATTTCCGGTTTTGTCAGAAATGTTCATTTAATTTTTCAAAATAAAAGCATATTGTGTTTATTCACTGCGCTGGGAAGTTACAGCCTGTGGCAGAATGCAGTTACTTATGCTACATAACCACAAATATCAGAGTAATTACATCAAATTTAAACTGTTATTGGTTGCAAGAGGCTTGTGCGGACATCACTGAACAACGTTTTGTATTACTATAGAAAAAAGATGTAAAGTTAGAGCTTGCTAATTAGCTATACACATTTTAACGTTAAACGACAATTTCTGAGAGAAACAAACTGGGACTAGGTGTGCTGTATGACGTATTTCCATGTTTTTCCACAATATTTGAGTAAAAAAATGAAAATATTTACACATTTTAAATATTACATTATTGTATTTGCCAATACAGTCACTTTACTCGCTTTACTTTGAAAATCACAAACCGGATGTTGTGTAGCATTTCGTTCCTCTCCACTCTCACGGTGGATCCGCGTCGCCATGGCGAGCCGAAAAACTTCGCAGCAAACCCGGGACAACGGGGACAAATACTCGGTGCTGTTACCGACCTACAACGAAAGGGAGAACCTGCCGCTGATAGTGTGGCTGCTGGTCAAATATTTCGGTGAGAGGTGAGTCCCGGGGAGCCGGTAAAGCTGCTAAGTGCTAAGCTGACGTTAAACTGAAGCCAGTGCTGAGCTGTCACTGTAACCGGCTCGGTACGCAGACTGCAGTGTACACTGACGCGTTATGAAGCTTAATGCGCTTGTTTAACTTGTGTACTTGTAGTGGATTTAACTACGAGATCATTGTGATTGACGACGGGAGCCCGGATGGGACGCTGGAGGTGGCCGAGCAGCTGCAGAAGATTTACGGAGAGGATAAAATAGTGAGTAAAGAAGCTGAAGCAGGAGCCGGATCCTGCTGCTCGATCAACACTGTGCATCATGTTCACGTTTGTTTAGGTTAAATGAACTGTGCATGTGATCTTTAACCTTCTCTCTGCTTCAGCTTCTACGACCAAGAGCAACGAAGTTAGGCCTCGGTGAGTTTGAACATGCGCCTATATATATTCATATGTCTCCATCAGTTATCTTTGCTTATTGCTGATAGGTCACTGCTGCTTTTCCCCTCATAGGCACTGCCTACATCCACGGCATGAAGCACGCCACGGGGAACTTCATCTTCATCATGGATGCAGATCTTTCCCATCATGTGAGTGCAGCAGGTCCACACGATGCTGGATCTGTTTTAACTATTGACTTTAAATCCTAAAAAAAATCTACTGTCTACCCTCAAGCACAGCTTTCTCAAGCCCAGAATGATGATGCTAATTTTCTTTGCGCCTTTATGTGTTTTCAAACTCATGTGAAATAACAATAATAATAATAATAATAATAATAATAATACTACATTTTATTTGAAAGTGTACTCAAAGACACTTTACAGAAAAGAACATTAAATCATCAAAACAATATAAGACAGTGCACTAAAAACACATTAGACATTAAACATTAAAAGCAATTTTGAAATAATTCAGGTTCTCTGCGTGATATTTGATCCTTCTTTGTCATTTTCTTTCAATTTCAGCCCAAGTTTATCCCAGAATTTATTCAGTAAGTGTCTTTAACTTTTTTTTTGTCCTCTCGCATGTTTTGTAAACTGCAACTGCATATCAATTTGTCTACACAAATGATACACAGTTATATTATTATATTTAGTTCCAGTGCTGAACGGTCATCCTTTTGTGTCTTGTTTGTCAGAAAGCAGAAGGAAGGGGATTACGACGTGGTGTCCGGTACTCGGTACAGCGGGGACGGAGGCGTGTACGGCTGGGACCTGCGCAGGAAACTCATCAGGTAACTGCAAGTCAACGTCCCTGAGTCCACTCACTCAGCTTGCACCGGTTCTGATTTTCAAGAGTCCTCTCATTCACAGTCGGGGAGCCAACTTTTTGACTCAAGTGTTGCTGAGACCCGGTGCTTCAGACCTCACCGGCAGCTTCAGGTAAGTGCTGCACGTATTGTGACACAAGCGACTTTTGAACCGTGCGTGCATGGAGCAGTGTTTTCGAACACTCTGGCTGTTTTTCCTCTCTCGTGTCAGGCTGTACAAGAAGAAGGTTCTGGAGAGTCTGGTGGAGCGCTGTGTTTCCAAAGGGTACGTCTTTCAGATGGAGATGATCGTCCGCGCCAGACAGCTCAACTACACGATTGGAGAAGTGAGTGAGACCCTAAGTAATTCATTCATACATGTATTTATGTTTTTTTTTTTTTTTGTAATATTACCCTGCAGTGACACTAAAGAGGAAGCGTACATGAGGTTCCTCCACATGTAGAATGAATTAGCAGTCACAGTGAAAGACTGAACACCGTGTAAAACAGACAAAGAACGGACAGAACAGAAGGAGAACCTTTATTTTTTCACATTGAAGGACAGCAGACAAAAAACAATAACAAGAGGTCAGGGATGGTCAGTAACTCAAACATATCTCACCTGGTACAGACAGTATTTATGATGATGATCACAGTTTTACCAACTCTCAGTTCCTTTAGGAGTCATTCATTCAACCATACGTGTATTTATGTTTTGTGTCGTACTGAACAGATCATCTGTTCTAGAGAATGTTGGATTTTGGAAAGAAATGTGTGTTTTAATGACACTGACACAGTCTGAATCGAGGAACAAGGCCAAAAACATGAGCATGATCAACCGTGATTCATCTTTACTCCGTTTGTGAAGATGCATCCAGATCAGATTAGACCAGGACTATCTCACAAACCACTGAATTTAGACTAGACTAGACTAATGTGGACTAGGTTAACAAGTAAACAGTTTGAAACTCGGGAGCAGATTTATTCCATCCTAACCTATATCTAAAAAGAAACCAAATTTATTTCAAGACTGTCAGGACAACATTAGAGCAAGTGTCGCTCAAAAAACAATGCAGTAATCTGGACTAGATTAAGATTAAAAAGTACTGCCAGTTTCAGTGAGAGGTTAGGTCGGAGAGACCTGGTCTGATGTGGTCTGGATAAAGCTTTTATATATGAAATAAAGGTTTCACAGATGAAATGATGATGTTAAAGACACAAGAAACAGACCTTAATATCACCTTAACATTCCCCTTAACCTCTACAACAGGTACCCATCTCCTTCGTGGATCGGGTCTACGGAGAGTCCAAACTCGGAGGGAACGAGATTGTGTCATTTGCCAAAGGACTGCTCATGCTCTTCGCCACAACATGATCAGCTCGGACGTCCCGCGGCCATTTAGTTTTCCTTTGACCCTTAAAGTGTCTTTAATACAGTAGTTGTATCAGAATTTCGGTGTGGTGGTGGGGGGGCTAAAGCTCCACTTGCCTATGGTCAGACAGTGACACGATGGCAAATGACAAGGGAGACGTCTCTGTCCTGTCACCCTGTCTGTGGAGGAGCATGGTGTCTTACATTCCCCTCATCCTCTGAGAAGCACACACACAGTCTCATCATTCCCAGACCCGCTGACTGAACTCTGCATCGAGACGACACCTGTGATTGTTTGTGTGAGATTAAAAACTTTGTATCGTTCAAAGCTAAGATGTGTCACAGATTGTTATTCATCATCTTTCCTGAATCAAGTGTTCATTCTGATCCAACAAAGATGTGAGTCAAACCCTGTGCAACGGGGTCCTCAGCCCCCTCTGCATTATTACAATAATGTCCACCCTCTCATGTGAACCATCAAAATGAAGGCAAAGACCCAGGAGCTTCCCGACCAACACAAATCTTTAAGCTCACATCCATACGAGCTTCTGTCATGCCAGCACGAGGTGTGTCAGTGTGCTGATGCTGGGTCACAGCATCCTCAAACTATCTTAAGAAGTCAGATAGTTTATCATCCCACTTCTCTCCATACATCATTCAAAGTGAGGCTGGATTACCCAGAACCTGGCACCTGCCCCACAGTCCAGACCTCCAGGGGCTGTGAAAGCTGCAGGCTGGTTGTGTTTGTGTGTTTATTTAAAAGTTTGTGCTGAGGACGCATCAGCTGACACTACTTGAGCATGAACTTGAGGGCCTTGTGTCCAAATGCAGGATGAGCATGCTGCAAAGCTGCAGTCTGTCACATGCTACAGGAACATGTCAGGAATAGAGGGCTGACTGATGATGATGATGAAGATGATACTAACCCCAGTTTGTCCCAGTTTAACCATTTAAATGCTGCGTCACAGTGCAGCTCTCTGGGCTGCCCTTCACCAGGCACCATACAGGAAAGTAGTCCCGGTCACTTTGGCAGAATTGGGCAGTTACTGCCACAGCACAGCGCCACCTACCGGCGGACCAACCACTCCAGCTGAGTGCTGAGGCTCTGTGCACATCCGACCCACCGCAAGGGAGGGTGAGGAAGGGAGGGAGGGAGGGGGAGGAAGGGAGGGAGGGAGACGCCAGATGTAGCCAAACCGAGCATGCGCATAAATCGGAGCGACCCACTCCAGAAGGACGCCCGCTGCCGGCCAGAAGCCGTAACTACTTTGCGGGGTTGTTTACCCCACACAGTGAGACAGAGAGCAGAGAGGAGCCACGGTCCGTCACGAGAAGGTAGGAAGCTTGTTTTTTTTAATTTTTTTTTAATGCTTGTTTTTTTCCTTCTTTAACATAATTGGCCAAATGGATTGACAGACCAATTTAAGAGTTTTTAATGAGCCGGGGATCTCACAATGAGATTATTTATGCTAATCAAGCAGATGTCACTTCCGCCCCTTTTATTTGCGCCATTTTGGATAGGGCAGTTTCAGGGCTGGATGTGTATTGTCTGTCAGAGAGCGGAGAACAGGCAACGCGCTGTCGGCTGCCAGACACACATACACACACACACATACACACACTTTGGCCATTTATTTGAAAGAGTGAAGACGCCGCTAGTCGCCCCCGACTATAAGACACGCGTGTGGCCGCGGTACTTGCACACAATGGAGGCTTTAATTGTCTAATGAGTCCCGGAGGCGTCCTGTTCCCGTTTGCCGACCAGAGGGAAGAAGAGAGCCCCAGTCGGCGAGGGAGAATCGGCTTCGGAGGATAAGACCGACGGCCGGTGCTGGTTCTCTCTCTCTCTCCCTCTCTCTGTCTCTGTCTCTCTCCCCCCGCGAAGCTACTTGTCACCTGGAGGAATATTGCCGACACCTCGGGAGAGCGGTGGAGGTGACACACTGCACTCGGACGGGAGCGCTTGGATGTGAGAGCAGGTAAACTTGTCCGTCAATAAGCGTCGCTCGTTGCCCGTCAGAGAGCGTGATAGTTCGGCGTTAGCCGCGGCTACCTGCGGGGATGCGATGGGTGGAGGTGGTGGTGGAGGAGGAGTACGGCTAAAAAGGTAACTTGGCTGTCGGTGTAGCCTGCGCTCTGTTTCTACAAGTCGAGCCGTGAGCTCAAGTTGAATGACTCCTCCGGTGTGTTTGTTTGTAGCAGCTCTTTGTGGCGGCGTTAGTTTGTTTGAACCGTGTTGTTGGTGCGAGTTGGCTTAGCTTAGCATGCTAACTTAGCGCGGTGTGTCTCCCCCTCTCTCTCTCTCTCTCTCTCTCTCCCCGCCCCCCCCAATTCTTTGTCAGCGGCAGCAGCTGCCAAACATATCGATGAGCACACACATGCCAGATGTTGACCACAGATCACATCCACACTCACACTGTTTGTTTCACACACAGCTGGAGCCACCACGACAGGCTTTCACACACAATGCGTGGAAAAAGGGCTGTGAGTGTATGTAACATCACTGCATGGAGAGTTTAGGGGCGCACACAGACACAAATGATCATCCTGTTGAATGATCAAACCCCTCCAGAGGTGATCAGAGTTCATCCAGGTGATGCACTCATACCTGGGTCTGATCTGCATCCAGGAGCAGGAGCAGGAGGAGGAGGGCTGTCACATTATACCCAACACACACACACACACGCCACCTTTTTGTCACACAGAGCTGCAGACAGGTGTTTGAGCCTCATCGGTACAGCTGACCCCGGATGATTTTTTTTGAAGCATCCCAAACTTTTCTGAGGATGTGAGCAGCAGCAGCAGCCTCTCTCCTCACCAAACATCCACACACGCTGAGAGAGAGAAGGCAGTAGTCGACCAGAACACGGGTTATCGCGTCCCGGAGGAGGACTGACTGACTGAGAGAGAGAGAGAGAGTGTAAGTGAGTGTGAGGAAATCAGTGGCTGAAGGTTTTTAAGGCCTCCTTGTGTTTTTTCTTTTTCACAACACAGTGAAGGGGGGAAACCTGTTTTCTGCCAGCAGCCCGGCCTCGGCACAGTAGAGCAAGCCTCCTATCGCCTTTCCTCCCTCTCCTCTTCCTTCTCTCCCTCCCTTCCCTCCTGCTCAGCCTCTCCTTGGCTTTTTTCTCTCTCCTTTTCTTCCTCCCCTCCCGTCCCCTCCCCTCTCCTGCCTGCCTGCCTATCCATCGCCCCCTCTTTCTCTCACCCTCTTCCATTTTCCTCTCTCTCTCTCTCTCACCCCCTCACCCTCACTCCCCTCCCCTCCCTTCCCTCTCCTCTCCTCTGATCCTGTCTGTCCGACCTCCCCATCCCCTCCCCTCCCCCCTCCACTTCCGTCGCTCACTCTCTGTCCTCTCTCCTTTCCTCTCATCTCTCCCCTCGCGCTCCTTCTACCCTCACTCCCCTCCCTCTCTCCCTCCCTCCCTCCCTCTCTCCCTCCTAGCTGCCCCCCCCTCACACACACACCCACCTTACCTCCCTCCCTACACACACACACTCACCCCCCCCTCCCTGATCTCTCGCTCCTTCTGTCCCTCCCCTTCCAACATCCCTCCCTCCTCTCCTCTCCTCCCATCCCTTCCTCCCTCCCCTCCCCCTCGTCCTCCTCCTCCTCCTCCTCCTCCACTGCAGACATATTGTAGAGGCTGCTGCTGACTCAATAGGAGGCGCCATTCTGTGATGGTATTGCGAGGCGAGGGAGAAAAAAGGGGGCAGGCAGAGGATAGGGAGGCTTACATAATGGAGCTCCTCTCTAGCGCCATCTACGAGTCACGGGAGGAAGCAGGAAAGAGACACAGAGAGAGGAACTGGGGAAGGATGTGTGTCTTTCACTCACACACTTCACAGACAGACAGGCTAGACGGTGAGACAGATAGATGGCTGGACAGACAGACAGGTCTCTGGCTCTCTCAGATCTTCAGTAGGCCAACAGTTGGAGGAACCACATACACACTGACACAGTCACACACACACACACAGTTCCCGCTCTGTGTCTGGTGTTTTCTGGAAGGGAAATGAGCTGAGGTGTTCACAGGGATTGTTTGGGACTCTGTTTGTTGACACTGAGCTGCCTTTATGTCATCATGCATCAGTGACCTTTGACCCCGCCCCTGACATGGAGCTCTGATATGAATAGAGAAGGTTGACCAGCCACTTTGGACTCTGAGTTAAAAAGGTTTTTACGTCTCTCTTTCTCCAGACAGTCGAGTGAGCTTTGCCCAAGTCCGATCCACATGACGAGCACACGATGTTAAAAAAAAAACTGAGCCAACTTCATCATCAGTAACAAACCACAGAGCGCTGGCTCGCAACATCAGCGACCCGGAGTTTTCCTGTAAACAAACAAAAGTTCTGTTTACACTCACCGAAACGCATTGTGTGCTCCCACGAGGTCCCAACAGATACATTGAGTGTGTTTCTTTCTTAAGAGATTTGCAAAGCTGCTTTTTAAAATCACTTGAAACCAGCGTTGTTGTACGAGCTAGCCCGCCTTTACTGGCACATCGTCGTGTGTCTTTGTACGTCGCCGCCTTCCACATTTTATGCATTTGTTGATACTAAACGCCGCAGACATGTAGGGCATGCTTTTAAGCATTTTGGTGACCCATCAGCACGAAAATGAATACGCCACGCTCGCCTTCACCGCCACAGACTGTACGTAGCTGCTGGGTTGGCTGCAGCTGCGGTAGTGGGCCACATTAAAACACTTACAAGTAGTCTGGAGACAGAAAGGAGCAGGTATCACTCGGCTGGAGACGCTTCAACACTACTTGGTACTGGATTATTTCAACTGATACCTTTTTAAAGGTACGAGCATCATTGTGCATGAGGTCAGAAACTTAAACATCATACCTTCTTTATGTTTTGTTGTTGAGGCGTCCTAAAGGTATTCTGGAAACATCTTTGCTTGTCTGTGTGAGCCTCAGCAGCCTGTCCTCTCTCTCGGAGATTTGCTTTGCCAGCAGCCCCTTTTTCCATCGGAGACATTTAGACGTGTCACTGTAAGAAAAGTGCAGATTTAAATTGTATATAAAGTATATAATGTGATTTAGCTGCCTCAGGTGCACAGTCCGGTTATTGTGTGTGTGTGTGTGCTGGCTCTCTGTCACACTGTCACCATGAACCAGTCAGTCAGCCAAAGCAGCAGAGGGATTCGGCAAAACCCAGCATGGTTATACAGCGAACAAAGACTCAACCTTTTTCCACAAGCGAGCGCATGTTTCTGCTGAGCGCTATTGTTACTGTTCCCCTCATTATCGTAAGCCGTTACACACACTGTTACTCAAACTGGACTCTATGATTGTTCTAGAGGTGCATAAAACAAAAAGAGTTTGCTCTTTGGCTTCGTAATCTATTGGAGAACAACTTCATCAGTTTTAGTCGCACAGTCTAACTCTTGCTGCGCATCGGTTGTCATGATTGATAAAGCCATGATGAACATTTCGGTTACAGACAGCTATGTTGAGACTTGTCCAGTGTTATCCCCTGATCTTGCCCAATCCCTGTTGGGATCTTCTCCAGCCTCTCATTACCCTGATGAGAACAAGCACTATGGAATATGGATGGACAACTATGTTAAAGAAGAGAATACTCTAACAGATTGTTGGTGTATTTTAAGTCTGAAACTTTTCCATCAAGTGAAAGGTCCTTTTCAGCGACCTGTGGATTTCTTAATTTGGAGTTCAGTTATGTTGTACCTACACCTGTTGGTGACATGCTGTATGTGTCTTTTCTGTTCAGCCGGGCAGAATGTTCCAGCTCCCTGTCAATAACCTGGGCAGTCTGCGGAAAGCGAGGAGAAATGTCAAGAAGGTCCTGGGAGACATCGGCTTGGAGTTCTGTCGAGATCACCTAGAGGTGAGCATGCCCACATGTTGGTGTTTTCTAATGATGGCCCGCATGCTACTGAAGCTTTTGTTTAATTCAATTTGTAATAAGAATTTGAGTGCAGCTCAAAAACATCCTGACCTCTTGCTGAGGTTTAAGAATGGTCCATGTTTGGACACATGTAGCACCGGTGTACATGTGGGGAATTTGTTTTGGTTTATTAATAAGGTCCGTTTAGGAATTGAGATTGCTCTGTCATTAGGCTCGCAGCAGGGTTCAGCAGTAGGGTGCCTGTCACTGCTGTATAAACGTAGAGAATGTATGATGATAGCAATTTATGCACTGGGCTCATAATGTAATGCGTACAGTATAATGTGATTAGCCGATTGACATGATGCCCTTATTCTGTTGGAGCTCGCTTAATGTGGGAGAAAGATGCTCCTCAGGCTTAATGCACAAACCCAAGACTTGACATAACACAGCAGCCAGTTCTCTGGGTTTCATAGAGGGGTCTATTTGAATTTAGTCACAGATCCTGATGTTTGACAGGCTTTGATAATGTTTTCATCGTTGTTAATTTAGACATGAGAACTCTGAGCCAGAATCCATATGATTTGCTTTCCACAATCAGATCTTACAGAGGCCTTAAGTGAAAATATTGATGTATTTTCCAGCCCTTACATAAAGTAAACAAGTGTCCCAGAGGACGGTAAAAAGCTGTGAGCTGCGATTGTGAAATATTTCAGAATAATAGAAATAATTGAAAAGTGATCCGTCTCTGCACTTTTATTTTTGGGCAAATCAGCTTTTGTTTGACATGCAGGACAGTGGAGACAGATTTCGAATTTGTGCACGTCAACAAATCTGTTGCCTACAGTTAGCCAGAAATCCTACGTAACATGTCTCAGCGCTGACACGCACTTTCTCGAAAAGTTTGGCATCACTCAAAAAACAATAAAAACTGAAATAATTCCATCAGCTTCCTGAACGTTTCAAATAAAATTCTCCCCATCGATCGAATGTGTCTTTGTTTCGTGGTCATTGTCATCAAGTAATAATCGTACCTTCCTTGTTGTTTAGGACTATAAAGACTTCACTCCTCCAGAGGTGTATATAAAGCACACTACATGGGAAGATGTGTGCATGTGGGAACCATCGCATACCAAAGTCCAGGTGTGTGACACACACAGATACACACACTCACATGAATATATCTGAATCTACTGTTTTAAATTGTTTTGTGTGCGCCGCAAAAAAATAAAGGTATAAAAAGTTTTTGTTCTTTCAGTCAAAGAACTTGTAAAGTTAAATCTTTGTCTCACCTCTGTGTCTCCAGGACTACAGATCAAAGCCTTTCTGCTGCTCCGGCTGCCTCTTTTCATCCAAGTACTTCTCGGCATACAAGAGCCACTTCCGCAATGTCCACAGCGAGGACTTTGAGAACAACATCCTGCTCAACTGCCCCTACTGCACTTACAATGGCAACAAAAAGACTCTGGAAACGCACATCAAACTTTTCCACATGCCTAACAACACTGTGCGCCAAGGCCCTGGCGGTATGGTGGCCGGAGCCGGCGGGATCATGATGAAGGACGGGGTGCTGAAGAGGACCGGGGACAGCGTGGAACAGGCGGTGTACTACTGCAAGAAGTGCACCTACAGGGACCCTTTGTACAATGTGGTGCGAAAGCACATCTACCGGGAACACTTCCAGCAAGTGGCCCAGCCCTACATTGTGAAACCAGGAGAGAAGACAAACACTCAGAACGGCGGCTCAGCAGGAGCCACGGGGAATACAGAGAGTAGTAACACAAACAATGTTAACAGTAACCAGATTCACTGCAAGAAGTGTCTGTTTGTTCCGAGGACCTATGAGGCGCTTGTCCAACACGTCATTGAGGACCACGAGAGGATTGGCTACCAGGTGACTGCCATGATTGGGCATACCAGTGTGATAGTCCCCCGTCCTAAACCCATCATCATGATTCCCCCCAAAACTCAAGGAGATAAGACCATCATTGGGATGGGCCCTAAAGGCGCAGTAATGGCCACGACCAGGTCGCCTAGCTCACAGCAGCTGGGTCGAGTTGTCATCGCATCAAAGACGGGCTTCAACTCGAGTCTCCTGTCTGGAATGAGACATGATGGAGTAAGATTAAAGGCCGGAGGTACCCAGTCGTTCTCTATCGGTGGCCAGCAGGTGAGGGTTAGTCTACCTGGGAACGCCCAGGTTTCTGTGCCCCAGCAGTCACACGCAGCAAAGCAGCTTTTGTCTGGTGGCGGCCTGAGGAGTCCAGTTGTGGTCGGTTCCTCACTCAAATCCAACCCCTTGGGTTCACGTGTCCAGGCGGCCGCTACTACTGTCGCCTCCGTCACAGCAAAGAAAGGCGGTTCCTCGGTCCTCGGCACATCCTACACCCAGAAGTGGAAAATCTGCACTATCTGCAACGAGCTCTTCCCCGAGAACGTGTACAGTTCTCACTTTGAGAAGGAGCACAAAGCTGAGAAGGTGCCCGCTGTAGCCAACTACATCATGAAGATCCACAACTTCACCAGCAAGTGTCTCTACTGCAACCGCTATCTCCCCAGTGACACATTGTTAAACCACATGTTGATCCACGGTCTGTCTTGCCCGCACTGCCGCGCAACCTTTAATGACGTTGAAAAGATGGTGGCCCACATGCGGGTGTCACATCCAGATGAGAGCGTCGGCCCACGCACAGATTCCCCCTTGACCTTTGACCTCACCCTGCAGCAGGGCAATCCCAAGAACGTTCAGTTGATTGTCACTACCTACAACATGAGAGACGCCCCAGAGGAGTCGGTGGCGTTTCACGCTCAGAACAACAACACCTCTGTCTCATCCTCTTTGTCTGCCTCCCTAATATCAGGCAAAAGGTTAATGCCTCCGCATCCACCCAAAACACCTTCAGGGGCCGCTGACGGTGCACCAACCAAGAGTGCCCCGCAGGCATCTGTGCCCTACAAGAGGGATGTGGGCAAGACCCTATGTCCGCTCTGCTTCTCTATCCTCAAGGGCCCAATCTCAGACTCACTGGCCCATCACCTGAGAGAGAGGCACCAGGTGATTCAGACAGTCCACCCCGTAGAAAAGAAACTGACCTATAAGTGTATTCACTGCTTAGGAGTTTATACCAGTAACATGACTGCCTCCACCATCACACTACACTTGGTGCATTGTCGAGGTGTAGGGAAGTCCCAGAATGGGCAGGACAGCCGAGCAGCTCATTCTTCTCGGGTTGGCCAGGCCCAGAGCAGCGCTCTCAAACGGGCCAGCTTTGATAGCTCTGACACTAGTGCGCCAAAACGAAGGAGGACGGGACCCCCCGGGGAAAGGGCCCACCCACGGGACAACAATGGCCCATCAGCATTTGTAGAAAATCCCGATGAGCCCGTGGTTTTGGCTCTAGACCCCAAAGGACATGAAAACGAGTCGTACGAGTCCAGGAAGGCATTTCTAACGCAGTATTTCAATCGAGCTCCATACCCCACGAGACGGGAGGTGGAGAAGCTGGCGGCCAGTCTGTGGCTGTGGAAGTCGGACATCTCCAGTCACTTTGTCAACAGGAGGAGGAAATGCATACAGGAGTGCGAAACCCAGAGCACCAGCGTGTTGCTGGGCTTTAGTATGCACGAGCTCAGCAAAGTGAGTCATGAGCTGGCGTTGGTCCAGGATGGCGTGTACGACGGCAGACACAGCAAGAGGCGGACGTCTAGTACGCACATCGGGGTGTCCGAGCAGGCTCTGCAAAGACACAGGGAGCTTATAGCTGCTAACGGTGGCGTGGCCCCGCCACCGAAGGAAAGGCCAGCTGGGACTGTGGAAGGCACCAGAACAACGCCATCCGGCCCCAAATCCAACAGTGCCAGCAGAGACCAAACCAAGACAATCAACAGCACCATACCACAGAAAATGCCTCTAGACCTCTCGGAGCCCATTGCCATTGACTCTGACAGTGATGAGGAAGAGCAGCAGAGGGATAACAATGAACGAGAGGAAGAGGTACATCTCCATGGTAACGAACAGCATACTGGAGCTAAGGAGAGAACAGAGCCAAGGACAGGGGCCAAGATTGTCTCAGATCTAGATGATATGTCAGACGACGACGATGATGAGGATGAGGACGACGACGACGAAGAAGATGATGATGATGACGACGACGACGACGATGAGGACGACGATGAGGACGAAGGGGAGCATGTGGAGAACGGTTTTGGGCCCGCCGAGGGCTCAGGAAGACAGGCTGCTAAAGGAAGAGACACTCTACCCATCATCATTCCCAAGTTTGTACCATCATCTGCAAGAAGCGGGAGAGACGGGGTCCAGCTGAGCAAACAGCAGGTCTGACTGATGAAATCAAAAAGACTCGCAGAGTCGGAGAGACACTTCAGATTTGATCCACGCCAACGAATCTGCCTCGCCTGAACCGAAGAAGCTGCCGGGCTATCGCTTGGTATCTGTGCAGGAGAGCGCGATAAGGAGAGAACTCAAAACAAGCCATCCAATGACATTCAAAGGCAGGACTCAACGAGCAGCTAGGATTGATGTAAAGATTTGTACACAAAGTTTTAATGTTTCCTTCCCCGAGCGGGAGGGGAGGCGCAAAGACAAACAGTGAAGTTACACCAAACAAACAAAAAGTTTTTTGCCTTCTATATACTTTATTACATTGAGATAAGGAGTTATTAATGTTGATTTGGCCACTGAGCTTGTAAACGTGGCTTAAAAATATTGAGTTGTTGTGAGTGAAAGCTTTTAAGCTGACCAGATAATCCATCATTTTTCATGTAGTTATACTGAGATGGGTCATGTAAATTTGTACAGTCTTTTAGACATGTTTGGACACATGTTGCCGTACATGTACCCTTAAATATTTGCTATTACCTGTGTGTAAGGTAGCCTCATATGTTCTACATTGGTATGCTTAACAATAGGTGTCGCTTTGGTGGCTGGTATTTTCTTGTATGTTTAAGTTTATTTTTTAACAAAAACCTAGTTTTTTTGCAAAATAATATATCTATATATAAATGAAATAACAGAATTGATTTGCTTTTAATTTGATTAGATTTTATTTTTTCAATTTTATCCTTTTTTTTTTTTTAATGGTTTCTGTTCTTAAAGAATAGTGGCACAGATCTATTGGAATTCTGTCACAGTACAAAGGAGCATTTCACCAACTACTCGCAGCCTCGACTCTGCTGCACGGTCTGTTTTCACACTTTGAACTTGATGTTTCTTTGCCCCGCAAGACCGGACAGTAACCACCACACTGACATCCACACAAGTGAAAGCATTTCTTCTTTCTTTTTTTTCTTTTTTTTTTTTTCAAAAAAGAGAGTTGTGTTTAATATGTGTTTTTTGAATCGTGCGTATTTGTTTTATGTTTTCATTTTTCACTTAAGCATTTATGAACAATAAAGTGCTGTAATTGTGCTTCTCACTGAACGAGTGGCCACGCCAGCTTCTTTGTTCAAACGAAGGAACGGGAGTACTTTATGATGCACAGCTATGATTCAGTGTGTTTATTTATTTGAGATTATGAATTTGTCTTCCTCTTTTTAACATGCCTCTTAAAACTACAATGTAGACTTCATGCTAAAACAGTGTCACACTCCAGACTCAAGGGATCATAGACACACCTGCTATTAAACAGTATGGGTAAAGATCGTATGGTTAATCGTACAAAATGGTTCATTGGTGATTGTTTGCTGCTCATTCTTGAGCATTCTCTTTAAGTGGGACAAGAAAAAGAAAAGAGATGGAGGGATCATTTAAAAGTGTAAATGGGACATCAGGCCGATGCAGGGTGTTTTGATACTGTAGAAGGACAGAGGGACAATACTGATCAAAATGCTTCCTGATGCACAATGTTTTCTCCACCCAAGGTTTTTTTTTATCCTTTCTTCCCCATAAAGTAAACCAATGTTTTTGACACTGACACAAGAACATGTTAATTAAATTATTATTAATTAATCATAATTTATGAGTTGATTGAGTTTATAGTCATCTAAAAGTCAACCATAATGTGATCAAATAAATGTAGTAGAGTAAAAAGTATGTGTCTGCACGTTGTAGTGGAGTGGAAGTATAATGTAGCAAATAAGAACACTCAGGTAAAGTACAAGTACCTCAAGATGATAGTTAAAGGACCAGTGTGTAGGATTTAAAGGCATAGAGTGCTGCAGTTGCAGATTGCAACCACCTCATTTCACTCTCTGTGTCCAAGCTTGGAGTCTACAGCGGCCTGAAAATGTGAAATGCCCTATCTGCACCCAGTGTTCAGTTCAGTGGTTCAACATGGCAGACTCTGTGGAAGAGGACCTGGTAACAAAAATGGTTAAACTATTCTTATTTTCAGGAGGTTATACACTAAAGAAAACATTCTGTAAATAGAGCCCCCTAAATCTGACACACTAGACCTTTAAGTACAGGACTTGAGTAAAGGTACTTTTCCTGCCTGATTCTAATTGAACATTTATTTACCAATCAGTTAATAGTATCTTGACATATCCATGAGCACATCTTACTGAGTTTTTACACTGCTTTGTAATAAGATGCACACCTTGATCCGTTGCAGCAAAGTATCTTCAAGAAGCCAAAAATAGTTCCAGAAATATCCAGCATTGCTTGGTAACCAAAATTAAGTTGCCCTCCAATTTAGCCTCACAGGCTCAGAGTGATCTGTGTAATGGAAAATGAGAGTTTACTGGCATTAACTGTGCAGACTGGTGATCTTGGTGCCAGATACAGGCTCACCGGTTTCTGACCATGGAAACGACAGGTGGAGGAGTCGATGACAGCATTGTGGAGATCTGCGAAATAACTGGAAAATATGTACTGTGTTTTGAATGCTGATGGTTATTGTATTTTGAAGGTAGCCATCCTCAGAATCTGGCATGTCCAGTTTCCATGACCAGCCTGAAATGTGTGACGAGCTCCACATTTGAAGTAAAGCCTGTTTGAGCGTCCTCCTTTTCCAGGTGCACAACGAGGTGTTTCAAGAAAACATGAAACAGAATATGTGATGTGTTTGTCAGAGAGATACAATATGTCCTCCTGTGCTCTGGTTATACAGCTACACCAAACGGAGCCTGTGTGCATGTAACCAGTGATTAGATGTGGAAAAGCTGGTTAGAAATAGAACACTACATTATTAACCCTTTGCTGAGGTGTGCCATTGGATGAAAGGTACTCTCCCAGTAGGGATCAATCAGATCGGACCGAGTTACATCTAGTGAGTCATGCTGTTCCACCAAACCAGGTCAATTGAGTGAGATCTGATGCGTGAATTCACTGTATGTATTTTTACCTCCCAAGTATTTCATTAAAATCCCATCCTTTGTCGCCCTGGGATGAGGAATCTAAAATGGAGGGAAATTACCCCAGTGCAAGAGGGAGGGAGAGAGGCAAGACTCTCCTTGGCTGGCTAGTCAGTGTTGCTATGCTGTTGTAAGGAGCGAGAGAGAGAGAGAGGGAGGAAGGGAAGGAGTGGTGGGGGAGGCTGAAGGAGAGAGGGAGAGGGAGAGAGAGAGGCCTGGCAGACTGTGGGGGAGGCGGAGGCCTCATCTGCAGTGCTGTGTGTAGAAGGAGCGCTTAACAGCCTTTCAAAGGGGGGAGGGTAGGGGAGGGGAGGCGATGGTGCGGGTGGGGAGAGAGAGAGAGAGAGAGAGAGAGAGAGGGAGGCGAAGGGGAAGGAGTTGGGGGAAGGGGAGTAGAGGAAAAAGGGAGTCAGAGAGAAGGACAGGAGCACAAGGGAGGAGAAGCAAAGAGGAGGAGAAGGTAGAAAGAGGGGAGGAAGTGGTCGGGGCAGACGGAGGAGGGGTTGTAGGGGGAAGGGAAAAGGAGGAGGGAGGAGGAGGAGGAGGAGAGACAGAAAGAGGGGAGAAGAAAGGGGAGGAGTGGGGGGAGGGGAGGTGATGGTGTAGAGACTGGCGCCCCCTGTAGATGGAGGAGAGAGAAAGACGGAGAGGCCCTAGTGTGTGTGTGTGTGTGTGTGTGTGTGAGTGTACTGTCAGACACAAAGAGGTGCAGGCTGCGAGACAAAACAGCCCTTGTACTTAAGAGGAGGGAGGCTAATTGGTTGAACTGGCCACAGGTCAGTTTAGCATTTGCCCCCACCTGACCTGCAGCCTGCATCCACCTGAGCGGCGATCGCAAGATGATCAGGGAGGAGAGCTGAGGAGGGGGAGATGGGACATGCAGAGGGGGTCGTGAGCAGGTTGTAATGTAGTTACAGTTGTGGTGGAGTCGCTGATGGCACCCCCTGCGAGAAACTGGCAGGAGCCAGCTTGAGATCCCCTTTTTGGCGAAAAAGGGGGGGAGGGAAGATGGATAATAAGAAATTTCTACGAGCATGTGTGTGCCAGTGGAAGTCACGCCTGTGATGTTGCGGGTACAAAATTTCATCATGTACTTCACATCCCCTGAATATTGCATGTTGCTAGAGGTCATCTGGATCAGGGTGCCACACAAACTAGGACAATAACACCAGCACAGAGACAGAAAGAGAGAGAGAGAGGGAGGAGAGAGGGAGAGAGGAGAAGGGTGGTGGTGGCGAGGGGGGGGGCTAAAGAAAGGCCTTGCAGACTGCGGGGGAGACAAGAGGCCTCTTCTGCAGTGCTGGGTGATGGAGGTGGAGGAGGGGGGCGGCTGGTGCAAGTGGGTGGCTGAGGGGGGGAAGGCACAGACACACAGACACAGCAGAAGGGTGGGGGGAGAGAGAGAGAGAGAGAGGGGGAGACAGAGAGAGATGGTTACTGACCTATCCCACTGCTAGCGCCTCCTGCAGTAAGAATGGCCTTGTTACACACACACACACACACACACACACACACAGTGCAAATGATTCATGGAAAGAATATGGTGAAATTGAATCATTCTGTAGGCAGAGAAAAGAGCGATAATGACAAGAAAGAAGGGAAAAGAGAGAGAGAGACCTATGGGCAAATTTAAAAGAGAGAAATCATGACTGATGGGGGGGAAGAAAGGAGGAATTGGAGGGGACAAAAGAATAAGGATGAAAAAAAACAGGCAGGGGGAAAGAGGTGACAAGAAACTATAAACGTCTGCCATTTAGGTGGACGGCCCAGCACTTTACAGTACGAGTGTGCAGCCGCAACGTCCAGTAGTGACAGATGTGGACGGGGAGGGGATTCCACTTTGGTTGGAAGGAAAGTTTAAAGTCATGAAAAAATTAGTTAATTATAAAAGTTCTGTATTCAGGAAATTCAGAGGAAGTACCAGGCCAGTCCTCACCTTCTAGAAAAGTGTCTACCAAACCATGTCTGTGAAGATCTCAGTCATCCAGGTTAGGGTCATCGTAGGCAACTATAAATGTTCAATGTTTTATCTCTCATCCAAGAGGTTTCTTCAGTTCTAACTGACTTCCATATTCAAATGTTACCCCACAGAGGTAAATACCTGCGACGACTTCTTGGATGAAAGGTGAAGTGTCTGGTCCCTTTGCCTACGATAACCTTCAAGGGGTTCCTAAACCATTCAAGGACATTATGAAAAAGGTATCTAGTATTTCACTTATTGAAAAGAATAGTTCGACATTGAGAAATTTGCTTATTTTATTTTTTGCTGCAAGTTAAATGAGAGATTCAGTGAAAAATTGGAGGCAGCAGTGGCAACCACTCACTGACTAAAGGCACCTAAAGATGACTAATTAACAGGTTCTATCATGTTTGTTTAATTCATTGTTATGGTCAGCTTATTCAAGAAGGGAGGTCCACACTGTAATAATTTATTAAAGCAAGTCATGTATTCAGGATAACGCAACAAAAACAAAGCATGATACCGTCAGTGGTGTGTGGATAGTGGGTGCAATGGAACATAAGTCTACATGTGGGTATGTACAGTATTTCACAAAAGTGAGTACACCCCTCACATTTCTGCAAATATTTCATTTTTTTTAAAAATGGGACAACACTGAAGAAATGACACTTTGATACAATGTAAAATAGTCAGTGTACAGCTTGTATAACTGTAAATTTACTGTCCCCTCAAAATAACTCAACACACACATTAATGTCTAAACCACTGGCAACAAAAGTGAGTACACCCCTAAGTGAAAATGTCCAAATTGGGCACAAAGTGTCAATATTTTGTGTGACCACCATTATTTTCCAGCACTGCATTAACCCTCTTGGGCACGGAGTTCACGAGATGACATCACAGAGCTGGTGGATATTACAGGCCTTGTGCCCCTCCACCTTTCGTTTGAGGATGCCCCACAGATGCTCAGTAGGGTTTAGGTCTGGAGACATTTGGAGGCCAGTCCATCACCTTTACCCTCAGCTTCTTTAGCAAGGCGGTGGTCGTCTTGGAGGTGTGTTTGGGGTCGTTATTATGTTGGAATACTGCCCTGCGGCCCAGTTTCTGAACGGAGGGGATCATGCTCTGCTTCAGTATGTCACAGTTCATGTTGGCATTCATGGTTCCCTCAATAAACTGTAACTCAGTGCCGGCAGCACTCATGCAGCCCCAGACCATGACACTCCCACTACCATGCTTGACTGTGGGCAAGACACACCTGTCTTTGTACTCCTCACCTGGTTGCTGCCACACATGCTTGACACCATCTGAACCAAATAAGTTTATCCTGGTCTCATCAGACCACATGGTTCCAGCATCCATGTCCTTCGTCTGCTTGTCTTCACCAATCTGTTTGCAGGCTTTCTTGTGCATCATCTTCAGAAGAGGCTTCCTTCTGGGACGACAGCATGCAGACCAAGGCCTTTTTTGAATAGAGACAGCTTGAAGAGTGACAGGAAATGTGGGGGGAGAGAGATGGGGAAATGACATGCAGGAAAGAGCCACAGGTCGGATTCGAACCCTGGGCCGCTGCAGGAAGGACTGAGCCTTTGAACATGGGGCGGCTGCTCTACCGACTGAGCATATGCACTCAACTTCTTTAGTCGACATTGACGAGGTCTGTTCTGAGTGGAACCTGTCCTGTTAAACTGCTGTATGGTCTCAGCCACTGTGCTGCATCTCAGTTTTAGGGTGTTAGCAATCTTTTGATAGGCCATGTTTATATAGAGCAACAATTTTTTTTTTAGTTCCTCAGAGAGTTCTTCACCATGAGGTGCCATGTTGAAATTCCAGTGACTAGTGTGAGAGCGATAACACCAAATTTAACACACCTGCTCCCCATTCACACCTGAGACTTGTAACACTAACGAGTCACATGACACCAGGGAGGGAAAATGGCTAATTGGGCCCAATTTGGACATTTTCACTTAGGGTTGTACTCACTTTTGTTGCCAGTGGTTTAGACATTATTGGCTGTGTGTTGAGTTGGTTTGTGGGGACAGTAAATTTAGACTGTTATACAAGCTGTACACTGACTAGTTTACATTGTGTCATATCTTCAGTGTTGTCCCATAAAAAAAATATAATGAAATATTTGCAGAAATGTGAGGTTTGTACTCACTTTTGTGAGATACTGTATGTAAGCAAGGTATTCCAACATTTTCCAGCACCTCCTGATGGCCTATATATATATATATATATACTCGATATATATATAATCTGTCCAGTGATACCACCAGTTGCACATGCCTGGAAAACCTCCAAAGAAAGGTGCCCAGAAGGTATTGTCATTGGATGTCCAGAAAAAAGCTATGATAGCTATGCTGGTTAAGTGTGCCTTGAACTCAGCAGTGTCACCATCTCACCTCCTCCTCAGTGCTTCAAGGTGGGAATCACACATGCAGACACCATCTGTTCACCTTCTCTGTGTCTGTGTGATTTTGGAATTTGGACTCATCAGGCCAAAGTCCTGATTTCCACTGGTCTAATGTCCACTCCTTGTGTTTCTTGGCCCAAGCAACTCCAGTTGAAGACACATTCAGAGTCCTTGAAATGTTCAAGACTGACTGTATGAAAGTAGAGATGGACTGACGTTTCTCTTTACTTAGTTGCCATAACATGGATTACAACATGTATACTGTATGCTAATGAAATTCCATTAATTAAGTTTTCACAAGGTGGGGTGTCAATTAGCTCAGTTGGTAGAGCATCCACCCTATGTAAAAATGCTCAGCAGCGGCCTGGGGTTTGAATCCTACTTGTGGCCCCTTGCCCATCTCTCTCTCTCTCCACATTCCTGTCACTCTTCAGCTGGCTCTGTCAATAATAAAGTTTGAAAAAGGCCAAAAAAAATATCCCAAAATAAAAATTTAGTTTTCACAAAGCACATCTGTTAATTGAAAACCACTCTAGGTGATGACCTTGTGTAGCAGATTGAAAAAATGCCAAAAATGCATCGGTAGCTACTTTGAAGAATCTAACATATAAAACATATTCTGCTCTTTCACATAATTCCATGTGTTAGTTGCATAGTTTTAATGTCGTCAGCATAAATCTACTGTGCAGAAAGTATCAAGAATAGAGAAAGGTGTGCACAAACTTTTGACTGGTGCTGTAGATTGACCAGTTCAACATCCAACCTCCAACCCAATCATTTTACCCTCCCTTGTGGACTCAAAGATACTTGAACTCAGTAACTCATTCCCATCCCAAAGGCAGCAATGCACCATTTTTTGGAATCTTCAATATGAAAACATTTTTAAAAATCAGCTTGTATTCTTTGCAGATGATGTGAACCATGGCCTCCAACTTGAACCTTATGAGGCCCACTGAATCACATCATCTGCAAACAATACAACCTGATTTTTAAAAATGTTTTCATATTGGAGACAGGAAGTTTTTTTTTCTTCATCTTACCGTAATTGTAGCAAATAGCCTTCAATATACCTGTCAACGTGTAAATCAAACTTTCCAGGATGTTGCATGAACAGTGCTGCAGAAACTCAGCTGGTGACATAATCCTCATCTCACTGGAGAAAGAAAAAGAAAAAGAGAAAGAGACGCAGGAGACTGAGGGCAATGGTGGGTGCATTGATGGAGGGAGGAAACCAAGAAGAAGGGGAGTATAAATGTCTGTGTTTGTTTGTGTGTTTGTCAGTTAGGGATCTGTGTTAATATTTTGATGGAAAAGACAAGGAGCAGAGAGGATCTTTGCATGGAGACAGTGAGGCAGCTACAGGCTCTCCTCGTAGATGGAAAGAGCATGTCTACTTCATCACATTGCACATATTGCAGAGGTGCTGGTGGGAGGGTGAGGCACAGGGAAGGGAAGAAGTCTGCTGGGAGGTCAGACACTTTATCGACAGAGCTGTGTACACAGAGGGAGGCTGAAAAGCAGGGCAGTGAGGAATGAAGCAACAATCTATCTGATTTGAGATGTCATTCTTTGGTGAATATAAAAAAAACATTTTATGGTAACTGATCATTTAAAAATAAAATTCATTTATGAATAAAGGTAGCATAGGTCAGAGGTCATGTTTTGATACAAAACAGCAGTCCTTGTACTGAGTCTTGTTCACGATCATTTCAGGTTGGCAGATGTTTGCCAACACAGCACCTGAACCTGTTCTGTCCAGCTGAAGGACAGTAGCCTTAGTCACCATGTGACCCTGCTGCTAGGAAAATATATTTTTAGTGCAAAAGAAATGAATTTGTTCTTCGCCCTTGGAGTTCTTTCCAGAACTTTTTTTTTTTCGGTAGGGAAACTGTGAGTTCTGCATCACTGCCTCAAACTCCTGAACAGCCTGTACTTACTTAGTGATTTTTATACACCACAAGTAAACACTGCAATACTACAGAATAATGTAATCAAAGGAAACCAGATGTACTGTGTTGGATCTCAAGGAAGATTCAAGTATTTAGAGGCTCTAGGCTTCAATTCTGGTCAATCTGATTCATATACTGTATATGAATCACAGTGGCTGGGAAACAAACAAACATCTAAATCAGTATCAGTCTATGATAGTATAGTAGAGTAGACCAGATAGTCAGATCATCATCATCATGCCTGTGCCAGACTAAATTAAGAAATCATTAAGCTTTTAAACAAGTTATATGTTTTTTGTTTGCTTAAATTTATTTGACAAAATATTCATGATTATATTACATATTTAAATAATTGAAATACTTTTTGAACAGATTAGATAAGTTGGCCAAAAATATTGCAGACTAATTCCTTGCATTTCCTCTCTACAAAGATCGGATACTGCAGGTAAGACTGGGGGTTGGTTGCAATCTCACGCTTGCAAACAAACACACACTGTGTCACATACAGCCCAATTTGATATCAAATGAGCAGGACCAGTAAAACCATTGCATAACGTATGAAGAAGAACACCTCCAGATTTACCCCTTTCTGCACTAAAAATGCACTATTAATGGACCTTTTGGTGGGCCGGTTGCCGGTTCTGACCTGCAGGCCGCACCCCAGCTTTATACAATCTCCTCTGCTCTACAGAGTTGTGGCTACTTTCAGCTCCCTCTTTTGGTTTTCTGGTATGTAACTTAACTTTTTTAATTCAGTCATCCCGTTCTCATTCTGCCGTTTTTGTCTGCAGCAGGCAGCTGTCTTCAGTGAAAAACACACTGGACAGGACTTACTCAACACCGGGCAGCAGACAGATAAATAGAGATACTAGCATGTGAACATTATGGCGCATTTAGCAGCTAAAGAGATATTATTTCTCAACAGATCTAAAGGAGAGTGAACATTGGCGTTACACTTGATTTTCAAATATGCAGCTGTCTGCCACATGAACCTACAAGGTGACAATGTGTCTCGTAAATTTTGGCATTGAAAACTAAATCTGAATTGAAAATGGGACACTGGCATTGAAACATTACTGGCAAGTAAAATCGACAAAAGAGTGTAATTGAAAAACACATTAGAATTCAAAACAGCTGTCAGTACCCTGAGTGAGGACAGAGTCGGGCTTTTGAATATGTCGCTGTAGGAAAAGCACAGGTGTTATTTATAACATTAACAATCTGTTCTTCAAGTGTCCCAGTAAACCATGGCAGTGTGACAGTGAGCCACCAAGGACAACATCACTCCTTAAAACCAAAGAAACTCAGTGGTATTCAGCTATGATTCATTTTATTTATCCTACTGGAAAGTGTCAGAATATCTTGAGTAAAAAAGCCCAGGATTCCTGCTGACAAACACTGTACAGTCAAGTCTGTTTTATTAGAGCTGCTGCAGGTTTCTATCATTAATATTTCATCCTTCAAAGAGTCAGGGAATTCACTTCAACTTTGGTGTTACTGTTTACATTGATTTACAGCAGTGGTTCCCACACTGGTGTCCAGGGACCAAAGCTTTGGGAGTTGGTCGTCAACAAAATAAAGAATTTATATTTTTCACAGCTGTTTCCACTCCTAATTCTATCTGCAACTTGATGCCATCACGTCAGTTCACGTTTAGATTTTTACCACTTGAATTATCTGTTATTAATAGTTACTGTTACTGTTTTATCAACAGGTTCTGTTGATAAATTGATTGATCTGCCATGTTCACAGTTTCTTTTTCCACTGCTCATCGCACCATTAAAATATTTAGACCACTTATGTATTTCAGTTGCATAGAACATTTCCATCCATTTGAATTAGATAGTTTTGAATATACATTAACTATTAAACTTAATGTGAAGCAAGTAATAAGATTTATGTAATAGTACTAATAAACTCAAATGACCGCATTCATTTTCGCTGTTGGGTTTGGACAAACAAATTGGCTTTATTAATATCGAATGCATGAATCTGGCTACTGTGTAGTGGAAGCACATTGGGTTTATTAGTACTATTACATAAATCTTATTATTTGCTTCACATTAAGTTTATTAGTTTAGTTAGAATAAAACTATGTAATTTAAATAGATGGAATCTTTCTCTATGTAATCGAAATGCTAGTCCTGCATTTTGGCCTAAATGTTTTTGAGTGCATATATCTGTTCTACTCATATGGTACTCATACTGATATGTATTTTTAACTTACTTTATGTTACTTTATTATAACTGCTGCATCGGTGTAATGGTGTAATGTCACACTCTATTCGACATTTTATTCACTTTTTTTACACAAAACACAAAACCAACAGAAGAGTGTGGGAAAAGTAAGGACTGAGCCTTCGCACATGGGGCGGCTGCTCTACAAACTGAGCTAAACACTGCCCCTTTTATTACTACATTTAATGATGGGACATACTGTTTTAATTACTTTGAGTGTGTGTCTACATTGGGCTGGTAGCCAGCAGCAGCAGGTTCAGTGTGGCTTTTGTCCAGGAGATGTCACTATAGAATAAGAAACAAGCTGCAGTCATCTTTAACAGCATTTTACTATCCAGATTCATTTCCTTTTCTATATTTGACACCGTGACAAATCATTTAAAATACATACCACTTCCCTACATGGTATTATATGATGTCCAATGTATTTTTTTGTTTTGTGTTTTTTCACATGTGTGCACACCATTACAGGTATTTTGTCTTTAGGATGTCCAGTAAAGTTTGTATTGTTCACCTTTCCTCATGTAATAATCATGTCACCGACACTTAAACAAATGTGTGAACATTGTTAGGCGACTTTAGGTACAATCATTAACCAGATCACGAGAACAGTCCACAATAAGATTCAAATAAATAAGAAAAGTATAGTGTGTATTGATCTAGTTATAGGAGTAATGTTGGCAGGCCCTGCCAGGGAATCACTCAGGCTCTTATTTTGAAGTCAGGGGTGAGAGAAAGACAAGAGGCTGAGCCTTTTATTTTGAAGTGTTGCGTCGGCAGCTCTCGAGGCACAGTCAGAGAGTGAGAGAGAGAGAGAGAGAGTGAGGTGGAGGTAGAGTGTCACGGTCATGGTAGACCCGCAGACACCGTACATACTCTCAGAAGTGCTGGAGCTACATTGGCAGCGGCAAATATGAGAGGAGATAAGTTTACAGGGTGAGCTCGGCTGGTTGGGCAGCCGCTGTCGCAATTTTTTTTTTTTTTTTTTGTGGAGAGAGAGAGAGACGACGCAAAACATTTGGACGTCGAGGAAGTCGCGGGACAGGCCGTGTTAGTGGAGAAATAACCGGTGGACACATTTAAGGTGGTGGAGGTGGTGTGTGTGTGTGTGTGTGTGTGTGTGTGTCTGCTAGCGAAACATGAACAAAAACCACCGAGTGCCGAGCAGCCGTTCCCTGAGTGCCGTGGAGGTGAAGAGCAAGGTAACGACACACACGGAGACTTTATTTATTTGTTGTTGTTGTTGTTGTCTCAACCTAACTCCAGGCTAATTTAGCCCTGATAGCGAGTTTGTGATGTCGCCGCGCAAATGACACAATATATAAAGCTAAACTAGCCAGCACAGGGTTTTTTTTTTTAATTACTGTAACGCAGCTGCCTTTTATACTTTGATTACATCTTGAATGTTTTGATAAGTTTTATTAGCTAAAGCTAAGTTTGAAAGGCGGAGGTTGTTGTCAGCTGACGCCACAGTGTCACCTGTCACAGCGTCCTCCGCCGCCTCATTCACATTTACTCAATATTGGCAGGTTATTTCTTCTAGGCACAATTATAAAGTAAGTTTACACAAGTTACAAGACGTTCAGCTATTTTAATTCCCCTCCTCCTCCACCTGCTGGGACATTTTAATAGCTGCTTGTCGTCATGCTGTTTGCGGACAGGTGTCACACGGCTCCTTCCGCCACACACCGTCTGCCGGTCATGGTGACACACATGCAAATAGAGCCTCATGTCGACTTCTGCTGCTCAGAACTTGTTCCTACATCTACATAATATTGATATAGCTACCTTTTTGTTTAGTTAACGGTTACACAAATCCCCCCCCTCACTCCATTTACTTTATACAAACCTTTTCTAAACTGAGCAGTCCAGGGTCATTTTAAATGTGCTGTCCTTTAATCCTTTTTTTTTGTCCCCCCAGTCTATAATGAATGTAATTGTGCTTGAATAAGATGAAACGTGTTAATCGTAGATCATATTCTGTCAGCGCCGGGCAACAGTAACCACAACACATGGTACCTCTCATAAGACACTGTGCTTTCAATAGTAATCCACTCTGATTTACTATTTTACTCATAAGCCGGCGACACACGCGTATTTTTCCTCACAACGTTCTGTCATGCAGCTTCACTTGTGGACATATTGCGTCCACTAACTAGAGACATAGACACACGTCCACAACAACAAGTCCACATTAATAATTCATCACATGTGGTGTGTTAGCTGGATCACAGACTCTTACATACAGCCCACAATGGTTTTTAAATTAGCTAGACTACCAGAACAGTGTATGTTCGTCGCTCGCTCTAAGAGAGGTTTCTTTATATTCCCTGCAAGCAGATGTTTTGTACCACATGTGTGTCCGTATGATTGTGTTCACGTGGCCCTTTCCGTTCCATCAACAGTTTGGTGCAGAGTTTCGTCGGTTCTCGCTGGATCGCTCGAAGCCGGGTCGCTTTGATGAGTTCTACGGCCTCTTGCAGCACGTCCACCGCATCCCCAACGTGGAGCTGTTGGTGGGCTACGCCGACGTGCACGGCGACCTGTTGCCCATCAACAACGATGACAACTACCACAAAGCCATCTCCACCGCCAGCCCTCTACTCAGGCTGTTCCTGCAGAGGAAAGGTAAGCGCGGAGTCGAGTGTTTGTTGTGTTTTCCGCCTGTTTATTAGGCCAGAATTCCTCTGGAAATACAAATAAAGGTCTTGTGTTTGCTTTGAATCGTACAGCACAGAAATATGAGGTTGGACCGTGGAAGGGGAAAGTATGTTACGGAGCTGTGTGTATTTTGTCAAGATGATCATGAGGATGAAATGATACAAGGCCGCAGGATCACCTTACCTGTGCTGCGTCTCAGGCTGCCCACGTATTTATCCTCTTTGAGCAAACAAACAAACTGCTCAACACGCCTGTCCTCGAGCTGTGTCCCCCCCTTTGACCTGCACAGGTAAAGCTCAGTGACTTTGCTGACAGGCAGTGTTTGTTTCCAAAAGAGTGCAGGTATATTTGCTAGATTTTTTTTCCTCACTTTTCCATGGGGGTATCCGTATAATTAGGGTATCCTGGGTTTTTGGCTGTTTTCACTGTGTGATGCTGAAGTTCATGCACACTTTTTGTTCCTTACTTCCTCACAAAAACTCTAAATATTGTCCTGGTAATACAGCACATGTATCACAGGCAAATGTTTCATCTTCTCAGGTGCTAGGTTTTTTTGGTAAAACCTGCCATACATATGCATTTTAAATATTATTATGTTTTATATTTTTTTTATGATTTATTCTTATATAGAATTGATTTTAGAAGTGTAACACGGCTAATGAGTTGCTGTCTGTGACCTGTTGAACATGGGGGAGATCCCGGGGTCTGCTGGCCGGGGCAGGTCGGGCCGGGCCGGCCGCTCTGTCGTGTCTAAGCCGTCTCGCTGTGCCATATGACCCTATAGAAGCTAAGCCACTTTGTCAGGAGGAGATTAGTGGGGTCACTGTGCAGCGCTGCATGGGACCGTGTTTCAATTACACGGTCCAGACACAAGCCCCACGCTGGCCTCGCTGTTGGTCTCACACTCACACAAACAACACATGGTAAAAACACAGGCATCACACATCAGTCATGCACACATATACCACCTTTTAGGAAAGATGGAACAAAGACAGGAGACAGATACACACTAATGCAGCCACAACCCCCTGTAGACCCCACTGCCCTCCTGATCCGTCTGCCCCCCTTCACCTTGCTGCTAAGCACCAGTTGGTCGCAGCTTAAAAGGCTCTGCAGTGTGCGGATGCAGCAAATTAGTAGCTTATAGATAATTTATTATATATCTGCAGACACTAGTTATTATCTCTAGTGGTGGCTCTATAGTCCATTAATGGCTTCTCGATGTCAGAGCCAAGTGAGGTATGTCGGGCCGAGCGCCAACGCTGAACACTAAGCACGGTTTGTTTATGTTGAAAGTATCTCACATTTTTAAAATCTGCTCTCTTGGCAAAGTGTGAAGCTGGCAGAGGACGACGAGTGATTTCATTTTGGAGAACTTGTTGGAATGATAACAAGTCCTTCACACCCTTGTTTGTTGTTACGGAGGTATCTGCACCAGTGACCCTGCGCCGAAACAAGACGAAACTCTCTTTTAGTCGGATGAGTCAACGGCAAACCGCTTGATGTTTTCAGCAGCAGAGCAGGGAGGTCATGGTGAGTTAGTAGCAGTTTCCAGCTCCTGGCTGCTGAGTAATTCCAGTAAACCAGTTTGTGTTTAGCGCACCGCACTTTCAGTCCTAGTCACAACTGTGTCCTTTGATACTGCAACAGAGCCATTATGTAAATGTCTTAGATGGCCAGTGGTTTAGATGTGATTTGATTGGTCAGTATTGCATAAGAGCAGGACTTGAGACAAGGCTGCAGTGTGGGCCAAACTTTGTTTCAACTTGGCCTTTATGGAATAGTGCAGAGAAATCCTATTACTCAGATCTCTGGGGAAATGTCTGGAGCCAATAAAAATAAGTGCTGGTGCTTGTGAGCAGGTTTCAGACATTTGACATGACTTGTGTGTTTACAAAAAGTGTCTAGGGTCAGCGCAGTTCATCCCATGCATGCAGTGTGAGGTTATTTTGAACCTTTTGCGTTGTATTTGACTGAATCCAGGCTACGTACATGTGGGTACTGCCCATTCATCAGCGTGTAGATAGTTCAGTGGATGGACGGAGGGATGGATGTTAGCCTGTGAGTGTCTGTCGTCGCATTGTTGTGGTCCGGTTCTTGAATAATGCCCACATTGTTGTTGTTTCTGCATCAATGCTGCATCACTGACCAGCCATTAGAGTTGTATTGTTCGCTGCAGAAAAATGGGCTGTGTGTGTGTGCGCGTGTGTGTGTGTGTGTGTGTGTGGACTTTGTATGGCATTTTTAAAATTGCTTCAACGCACACCAATACAGTTGAGCAGCAGCAGCGGGTATCCCCTACACCTCACCCCCATCTGTGAACAATGTGGCAGTAGCTATTGAGCTGGCAATGAGGTGTCCACTGTTTACCGGTTGTCATGGCAGCAGTGAAGAGGCCCGTTCATAGGTGGATTAACAGCGCTGGAGTCTCTTTTAAAGGCTGATGGGGACTGCAAAGCATGCTGGGAGCTGTACCTTTTTTAGATTTGAAAACACAAACCGTGTTAAGGTCTGTCTGATGCGTGTGTTTCTACAACTTCATTTGTCATCTGTGTGATACTCTCAAGTATCTGTAGTGGACGTGTCAGGGTAGATGAATGTGAGACACCACCCAAAGCATCTGAATCACAATCAGTACAATCTAGATGAAACTCGATCCAGGCAGCACGTTATGATTCACTGATAGATGAGAGTTGTTAAAAGCTATTTTCTGCTCCGCACTGTTTTTGCTAAGCTGTGTGTAAACGGAGAAGGCTGTGGTCATTAGTCAGCTGCTGAAGACAAAACGTCCACGTCCACTGAGTAATGTTGATGATAGTTTGTCTCTTGTTGTCATATCAGTGACTGCTGCTTTACACGACGACAAAGAGACACGATTGTTTCACGTCTGGCCCTTTGCAGTTGGTCCTCATAACTTGGATTGGAGTTAATCAGTTTCTACACGAAGTATTAAAGTTTAGCTCTGGAGCTGCACTTTATTTGAAGTTTTTACTATTGCCATGTGTTGTAGATCAAAACTTTTCAGACCATTATTTGTCCCGTGTGTTGCTTTGACATGAAGTTGGATGATGTACAAAGACTCAACTTCAACACTGATAAAACAAAGAATAAAAATATTCCAGTAGAAGTGAAATGTTGAGTTTACAGTCCAACCGATACTGGATGTTTGAGGTCAGCACTGATACTGATACTGTGCTGCAGTTTATTGTTACTTATCAGCTGACACATTCACTACACTGCTGCAGATCTGCAATAAGCTGATAATAAAAATATATGGACAACTTATTGGAGTTGCCTTGATTCTTTTTGAGCATAACGTCACAGACACCTAGTGTTAAACCAGCATCCACCTGTCTTTCCTGATGTGATGCTGATTGGTCTGTAAAGTGTGTTCGAAACACGACCTCATTGAATTCTTGTGTGATCTGGCTGGTCCAGCCGCCTCACATGCTCAGATCTGGGCCGTGTTTCATTTCAGCAAAACTGTCAACGGACAAGCTGTGCGTCACGGCCTGGTTTATGTTTGATTTGCTCTGAAAGAGATTTTCCAGGGTTTGAAAGACGCCGTGTTTGCCTGCATCAGTCATCCAGAACGTCCTTTGCAGCTTTTCCAGGTTGTTGGTCATGTGATGGTAGCCACTCGCTCGCTTTATTTGAATCACTCAGGAGGCGTGGGTGTGTTTGGTGTCACTGCTAGATCCTGAAAGTTTCACAACTCCTGAGCGGTACGGTAGAGAGAAAAGGTATGGAGAGGGACAGGAATGCTTGCGTATTTGCGTATCCCAGCAGGGACTGCCTTAGTAATTAGTAACCAGCACATGAGTCATCCAACCAGAGAAAATGTACAGTGTGAAAGTACAACACAGGCAAAGCGTACCCACCCTGCAAAGCAAGCACTAGAGCGGGATAAGAGCAGCAGCCCTGAGTGTGATAAGGCTGTAAAGTCCTGAAGGGCAGAGATGCTGTGACCGAGATGGAGTGAGAATGTGACGAGGAGGAGGGCGGCGTGGTGGAGGGGGAAAAAGAGACAAAACACAAAAAGTCAGAGTGAGTGAGGAAAGAAAGATTTCTACTGCGCGCCAGAGATGAAAGGATTCAGAGCGAGAGAGACAAAGTGCTGACAGGTGTAATGGATGCCCCCCCCCTCCCAGGAGCACACAGAGGAGAGGGGTTAGGAGCCTGAGCTGTGAAAATAATAGAAATCAACCAGCCCTGCGTTGGTTCTGAAGCATGAATTATTCCTTAGGGTGGTGTATTTAATGAGCGAGGGAACGATGGACTCATAGTACTGGAGGAGGAATGCGTGGAGGAGGAACATATCTTAGGCCTAATAAGAGAGATGGAAGGATGAAAGGGAGAGAGAGTAAACAGTACTAAAGAGGGAGTAATGTATAAGGCATTGTTTAGGAAAGGCATGTAATTAGAGATGTGGGGACGGGAGAGGGAGTAGTGTGTGTGTGTGTGTGTGAGTGAGAGAAAAGTATTAGTGCAGGAGGAATGTGGAGTGAGGCCCAAGCTGGGGGGGGTGGTAAAAGAGAGGGAGAGAGATGGATGAAGATGGAGGGATGGATGGAGGGAGGGAAGGGGCATTTTGGGTGGAATGTGGCCAGCCTCTGATCACGTCTGCTGGCTAGATTAGACAGGACAGCAGGCCAGGCCGGACACTCAGCTTGAGAGCCAGACTCCATGAGAGAGAGAGAGAGAGTCTGTACTCCCAGGAGCCTGGCTGGATGAGACTCTATACAGGCTGCAAGAAGATGGAGGGGAGGATGGCTTAGATGGAAGAAGACTAGGGGGGAGACGGTGGGAGTCCAGGCTCTGTGCTGTACAGACCCTCAGAATTTCTCAGCTCTGAGTCAGTTAGAGAAGATGGATGGAGGAAGGGAGGGAAAGACACAGGAGGAGCACTGGGAAAAAAAAACTCAGACTGGATGAGAAACATGAAGGAGGGAGACACAGCATGTTGGACCAATGTGGAAATGGAAAGGGAGAAGTGAAGTGAAGGGGAGGGGGAGAGTGAGGGTGAGGATAAGGGTAAAGGGGAGGCAGCAAAACAACCTGAACCTGAAAAACAAGCAGGTGAGATGGAAAGGAAGCAGTGCGTTTTGTCAGGTGGATGTGTGTCACATGCTTTGACGGGGAAAGCTGGACTTTGTCAGCTTGGGACTCAAAGACATTTCATGTTTTCTGGCTGGTATGTTGCTGTTGTTGGAGAAATCCTCACACTGTCTGAGGAGGGTTTTTTTTGTCCCAGTCTGTGGCTTTGAAAAAAGGATGATGGATTTTTGTGAACAAAGAGGAGCGAGGTGATAAAACAAATCTAAATCACTGTAGACTATAAATACAATGAGTGGTATATTTTTATTTGAGCTTGCGAGCAGATTATTTCCTGATTTTTAATTAAAAAGCATTCTTTGTGTCCTCTGGGATCGGAGCTGCAGCTCTATTGATGTGAAGCACGATAACTGATATGCTTATCTGTGAATTTCTTTCAGCACACCATTCCAGCATGTTTATCCTGGCTAGCTGCACACCACAGTCAGCAGGCTCTGACATGCAGCTCCACTGTTGCCTAACTACTGTCGCTGTTTGTACTTTATTTTCTCCTTATCGTTTCTACATTCATTACACCATCTCTACACTTTGACAAGCTACAGAAAACTGGAAGATATCTACTGGATTTGTTCATCTCAGAGTCTCATATTAGCCTCAGTTGAAATTAAAGCCTAAACTTAAAATGTAGTTAAGGGTTTCTGTACATATAGTAAGTATAAAAAGTATTAGAAATTAGTTTTAATCCAGATTTAAAACATTGTCATTTCAAATTTGTAAACTTTCCTGATATTTGGTTTGAATTGCTATGCTCAAGTTGAAAGAAAGCAACTTTACTATGTTTAGTGAAATAAATAATGAAATATTCTTACACCTGTTTTCTTTATTAAACAGATAGATTGCTGCAAAATCACCTTATAAACTCATAGTAAAACACACTATTCAAAATGAAACTCTAGTTTACTAGTCTTTCCACTCTTTTAATTCACTGAGTGAGACGTGAAAATAAAGAATAAAAAAGTAAAGTGACTGTTCTGGTCTGTGGCTTTGAAGAGTGACTTCAGTTCCCTGTCAGAAAGTTTTGTCTGATGGCTGTGAAAATATTCTAAATATATTTCACACTCAAAGTGATATTGATTGTTTTAGGTGGCTAAGTCACGTTTTACTGCTCCACCGTCCACATCAGCACATTGCTGAGCTTCCACGGTGGTACCAATAAGGGAGATGTCAATCAAAATATGATCTGTCACCCCTACAAGGTCTTGAAAAATGATCTGAACATCAAAATGAGCTGGTTTTTATCTTGATATTTCTAAAAGAAGTGTTTTGTGGACGTTAAATGGGTTTAACTTTTATTAATTTCCAGATCCATTAAAAGTAATTTTTAAATTTAGACCGTGGGATCTGTAGGCCAGTATGGAAGGAGGAGCTGCAGTGACCAGTAACACTCTCAGTGTACATATCTACAAAGTTAGTCTCAGCTAAGCACCTCAGTGGTGAGATCTAACTGCAGGTTGGCTGTGTTGTCTTCCAGGGTCAGATGCTGAGGGCAGGACAGAGCCGGAAGCACAGAGTTCCCCTTCCCGTCCCTCCCCAGTAAAAAAATCCATATTCAGGCGACTGAGTGACAGGCTCCCGAGGTCAGACTTGGGTTCCCCCAGCTCACGTGGCTGCTCCTCCCTCCCTTCTTCTCCTCCATCCTCCCCAAGGTCCAGAGCTTCCTCCCCCTTCTCCTCCTGGAGGCTACCTATAGCAGGGCTGCGCAGACGGCTCGGTTTGTCAGACCCAGATCTAGCCACCTCATCCCAACCTCCATCCTGTAACCCGGTACTGAAACCTACACCCCCAAGTGATCTGCCACTGTCTTCTGCTAAGCCTTGTCCCAAGATCAAATCCAGCCTCACCCCAAGGCACATACCTGCTCCTAGCTACTGTGAGCCCCAGGTCAAGTCCAGGCACCGACTATAGTATCTGCATTACTACTACTACTACTACTGCTACTATTACTACACACCCCGTGTCTCAGCCCCTCATCAGATTCACACTTGTTTTTCCAGTCCCAGTCCTGATGCTAGACAAACCCTTGTTTCCACACCAGGTGCTACATCTGTTGTCCCAACGCCAGCCTCAGAGGACCGTCGAGTCCTGTGCTCGATTTACCCGTAGTAGCATCAGCAGCTTTTAAAGTCACAGAGCGACAAAAGAGCAGTTCAGCCAGAGAGCTACCAGGAAGGAGAGAGACAGCAGAGGCATAAAGAGGCGAATCTGCAAGACGGAGAGGGACAGAACTTTCCTGTGGAGAGATGAAGAATGATTGAGGGACAGGTTGAGTGAAGGGCACAGGATGTCTCTGTCAGCACAAAGGAAACTGATGGAACTGCTTCATAATGCAGTGACGACAGACAGAAAAGTGCCGTATGTAAATAAAATGTGTTAATTCTGCACGGAGCCCGGTCGTCAGCTGTGTTAATTGTGATAATCGCAGCTGGTCCACCCCACTGTGTGGATTCTAGTTTGGGTCTTGTTTTGATGAATGGTTCCTGTCATGATGGAGTAATAAAGCAGGATTGATGAGGGTAATCGAGAATTCAGTGAGATTCTATTCAGAGGCCTCGAAGCGGGCTAATGCTCGTGTCTTTTGAATTATGGATTTTAATTAAGAGAGAGAGATTTAAGAGATTTCTCAGATTGTCAGCACAGTTGCACATGAAGGCTTTGTCTTTGCTCCAGCTTGCCTCACACAGGTGCAGGTCTCTACAGCGTCTTCCTCTCGCTCTGTCAGTGCACTTCTGTGTTTTCTCGCCGTCCTTATTCTGTGCTTTTCCTCTCAGCGCTCTCCCTCTGACCTCCCTCCTTCATACCTCTCTCCCCTGTCTTATCAGCAGCATTAAGGCACTTTTATCTGGGCTGTGCCAGGGAGGTATGCTCACCACATTAGGAATAGTAACCCTCCGGGAATTTACTCCTTTGAAAGTTTTTTATCACCTCCTCCACTCTTTCTTTTTTCCTTTCCTCTCTCTCTCTCTCCGCTGTGTCTTTGCTGTATTTCTGTCTCTCCTGCCCGTTGGACGTCTTTTTGTTTTACACCACCCCTGGTATTTCTCATCGACAGTTCACACTGACACACACACACACACACACACTCCCCCTCCTCCCCGTCTTGTATCGCTCTGTGTCAGGAACACCGTGGCACCGGCTGCGTGGTGAACGTCCAGGCTTGTCATCAACAAACCTGACTGTTTCCAGAACACGACAACCTTCAACATCTTGTCTTTTGTCTCTGTGTTTTTCTCAACTCAGATCATTGAGACATGCTGTCATGGGCAACGATTAGTATTCATTATAAACAAATAGAGACGGGCCCTTTGCATTCAGCTAGAGCTAAGTATAGTGCAGCTATGTGCTGTGACCTTGTTCATAATGCTCTATACCTCACTGCAGTGAGTGTAGTTCAGCTCTAGGAGTAGCTACAGTAGTGGTAAGTTGAAGATTGTTCTACTTCAACATTGATTTTATCCCTTTATTTCTTTATTTGGTTAAACCTCTTTTCCAAGGGAGTCCTGGTCAAGACTTCAAACTTGAGAAAAAGTAAATTAAAGCAGACACAAAAACATCCAAAAACTAAGAATAAAAGTTCCGTACAAGCTGTAAATTCAACATTATCCTTTGACAGCACCTGCATGAGCACCTGAAATATAAATATAGAGTCAGTAGTGTTAGTAGCAGCAGCAGCGGCAGCAGCAGTAGTAGTGATAGTGGCTGTACATTGTGTCTGTCATGTAGCTCCTTCCTGATCTTGTTGTGTCACCTGGACACAGTATCGGGTTTCCCTGACGCAGCGCCCAGCACAACAGCTACCAGGAAGTAATGGATTGTTGCTGTCACTGTCGTCGTCAGGGATCATTATGTCACAGTCATTGTAACGGCGTGTTTAAAGTGGCGGAGTAGAAGTTACCAAGGAAGTTAATGAGAGTATTGGAGCAGACACACTTGAGGAGTGTATTAAAGTCCGCTGTAACTCTACAGATGACCACTGCACATATAATAAGAATACATACTTAACATTTTTCTAGTTCTTTTCAATTTTTTGACAGTGACAGCTAAAGAGTGACAGGTATGTGGGCAGAGAGATGGGGAATGACATGCGGGAAAGAGCCACAGGTCGGATTCGAACCCTGGGCTTCCACAGCAAGGACTGAGCCTTTGTACATGGGGCAGCTGCTCTACCAACTGAGCTAAACAACACCCCAATTTTCAACTTTTTCATCATACAAACATTTTCTGTAATATTTTACATCACCAAGATCATGACCTTATCAGATAGACTGTTTGCACTGATACCACTCTTACTCAGTAGGCTGCTTTAGTAAACAAATCGTAAACAAATAATCCTCTTTATAACGTTACATGATTTAACAAACCAATTCTACTCGACATGGCTTAGAGCTGCTTCTCTCTTCTTCCGTGCTCCTTCCACAATAGTGTCAATAGCTGTGCTGTGACTTATTCTGAGCCATTACCAGAGCGTGTGGAGAATAGAGTGCAGAGGAAGATGATGTGTTCAACCAATGCGTGCCAGTTCGCACAAGTGGTTTCCTCTCCTTAGGCCTTAGAGTTGTCTTAGTCCATTCAGCGTCAGGATAGAGATGCATTAGTTGTTCGCCTTGTGTGTGTGTGTGTTACATACTACAGAGAGGGATGACTAAGCACCGCTGCATGTGTCCTCACTTGTGACAGTGATGTGTGTTGGGTTGTCATTTTCTCCTCCATTGCTTCGCTTCCTTTGCTCCCCACTGATTCCATTCAAAGTGTGGGAAATCAAAGCTGCCGCTGCATAGCTGGAATACCTGAGCTGCGCAGAGCCATGCTAAGGGGGATTATGTTTTTATTCAGGGTTTGTGAGTTTTGCCTTCAGTGTGATACTGATACACGACAGGTGTATCCTCTGACAGGGCTATTATTTGTGGAGAGATGCTGTCATAAATATTTAGCATTGGTCGGTGAAAACCGCACATCCTACTTAGAGTTTCTAGTCTCCAAGCTCAGACGAGAGTTACCTCTGAGGACATCGCCATGACATAATCAGGGGTCAGACTTAACAGAGCTCCTCTGGAGCCACATAAGACATTACAACAGCTGTTTTCACATGCTGTGTACTACTATCCATGTCTGGTAAATTGACCGTTGGCTAAACCCCCCCACTATCCCAAACAGTGACTGTCCAAATGTTCAGTCAGAGGCAAGTCTGTAAAGATGTGTGCATGAGGCTGTAGTGAGAGCATGTGACTCCAAAACAAAAAATAGAAGATCACAAGTGTGGGACTGCAAACATCAGCATATCAATGTAAAAACTTTACATAGCATATTATATCACACACAATAGTTCATCCACCATGAAGTATTTCTGCACTGTGTTAAGATGCTACTATATGAGAGTGCAGGGTGATGTTAGCGGCTCCGTAATTAGATTTAGAGAAGTTACTTCATGTACACTCCAGTAAAAGAACAATGCTCCTTCATGTTGGTGTCTTCTGCATTGATCATGAAGTGGTGAGGATGCTGAGTCTTTGCCAGGGACGTGTTTGCTTTAGCCTGCGTCATTTAGCACAGGATGTATGTAAGCATCAAGTGCATATTTCTGACTCGTATGTACAGTGTTTTTTAAAACAAGTCAATAGGAAACATTAGAAAGTCAGTCGGAGATGACGTTCCCAACCAACTCATGGAGCTGATGTTGGCTTAATAAGTCATCGAGCCACTACTGGTAAAATGTGTCATATGAGAAATGAGAAGCCCAGATAAAGAAAATGAAAGCAGTAAGTAAGAAAGTGAACAAATCATTTAAACTAAAAGGGATGGGTCTTATGAAATGTTTTTTTTTCTTTTTCTCTCTTTTTTTTTTTTTTTGCTCTCAAGAAGTGGAAGCAGTTGAAAATCAGAACTGCAAAGTAGTCCATAAATGTTTAAAAAAACAGCAGCCTTAAATGTCCTCTTAATCCTTGCCATCATAAAACTTTCTTATCTCACACGCTCATAGCTGACCTCAGATTTCTTTTCAATGAATCATTAGCCAGGCCAGCTGCATACCTGCACACTCTGGCTGCAGCATACCTCACTCATCCTCAGAGTTATGTACTATATGTACTACACATGAAAAAAAAAGCAAACTGCATAGCATAAAAAGTTTGTCTTACGCAGTAGACTGTCATCATTAGCTTTAGGCAGCAGCTTCCTCTGTGGTTCATGTTGATGTTCTCCGTCAGGTCGCGTTGTCTGATGGGGGAAAAAAAAAAGTGCCAACTCTGACCTTAAAGATTTTACATTAATGATCAGCCCACACTGGCTGTGTTAGCTAGTTGTGATTATTGCATTATTGCTTTCATGGATAGACCGCTGATGGTGCTCGGATATTCACCTAACGCCTTTATAACACAAGGTCAAACACTGGGTGTGCATGCATCAATAGCACACTGTTAAATATGGTTGGACCTCATAACCCTTTTATATAGCAGTCCCAATAATTTATACAGACTAGAACAGATTTATACTGTGTATACACGCTGTGTGTACATATTCTCATGAGTACAGACAAACAAAGGAAAGCTGGGGCAGAGACACATTTAAAATGATGATCTGAATGTAGGTGACGACTAAAAATAGATTCATTTTAAATGAAATGAGGCTGAGAGAATGACGGAGACTAATACATGATTCATACGTGAGCTGTCGAAATCGAAAATTCTACAAATTTGACAACATTTGATTTGCAAACGCAGTAAATCTCGTGAGATCAGTCCCAGGACCACTCCAAGACAAGTATGAAATGACCTTTTTCCACATTTCTGGTCTAATAATTTCTCTTTTGGGATGTTTATCGTTGCGATGTTCCAGCCATGTCCAGGTCCTTCAGTTGTTTAATTTGTTTTATCATCCCACACATCATTTTTACTCTCATTAGTTATTTCTGAGCCCTGCGTGCAAATACAGTAGAAACAAAAGAAGGTCATTTTCACTTTATTACAGTGTGCATGTGTTTACGTTGTGTCTTGCCTGTAGGCCTTTGTAGCCAATTAGACTGAGATCTTCTGTTCTGTGTGCTGGAGTGTTGTGTGTCTCAGTGCTGCTGTTCATTAGTGCTCAGGCATCACCACTAAGCAGATAAACCTTATAGACCTGTGTGTGTGTGTTTAACTTAACGCCCACTTGTGTGTGCTTCCAGATGCTTGCATATGTCGTCCTCACATGCTGTGGTCAGGAAGTTGCATGTGTAGTACCATTTGCCACGGGAACAGTCTTTGCCCTATGTGTGTGTGTGTGAGTGGCCCTGAGGACCTGTCCTATTCTCTTTCCTCAACTATAACTCTATTGTCAGGTCTGTCCTTTCATATGCTGGAGATAGAGGGATGGTTTAGATGAAAAGAGGTCTAGAAAGAGTGAAATGAGATGAAGCGTCTCCTCCTGCTCTGCATGACTGCACTGCAAGAACAACCCTTGTGTCAGTGATGGAAGTGTGTGTGTGTGTGTGGGAGTGCTTTGAAACATCCACCTGTTCGCCCTTTTTGCATAACGCCTCACTTTATGGCACTGTTTATATGCACAGTAAGGGAACGGGGAAGAGTCCGAACAGGAAGGGAGATCGAATAATGCGATTAGTGTTTCAGCTTTTAGACCTCACAGACTCGCACTCATGTGTTGGTCCATACGGTCATGACTGGCAAAGATGTACGTTTATATACACTAGACCCGTACCTCATGGGAATTGAAACGCGAGACTGCCGCTCTTTCTCGAGACAGTTGATCCTTTGTTTTGGTTTTAGGGATAGCGAGGGGAGTGGTGGGGTGCGTACCTGAACCTGAGAGCTGGAATCTGTATCAGTCACCTGAATGGATATTTTCCCAGATTACTCACACAGACACACACCCACACCCACACCCACACACACATGCACAGAGGGAGCGAGAAGTATTCAGTGCAAGACTGCCAGAAGCTTTATTTATAGAGCGCTTTCATGTAAAAGCAGAGTCACAAAGTGCTGTGAAAACACAGAAAAGGAGAATATGGAAAAAGGGTGAAAGAGTAGAGCACGTGTTCAAAAGAACAATGTTAAAAATAACTTCAAAACCTGAGTTTATTAGGTGAAAAGAAGCGAACCAAAGCCACAAAGATGTTAATGTTTAGCTGCTTGTATTATACTGGTTAACTATTAGAGAACCAAGGTCCACTTTTTCCCGGCCGGCCCTGGGTCTTGTGTTGATATCAGCCATGTTGGGTTAAAGTCTATGACACTTCCTCCTCTAAATGTACATAACAAAGGGCAGAGTTTCACAGTATCCCTGTGACTCCTGTAGCTTAAATGTGACCATAATATTCTAGGTTCAAAAATGAAAAAAAATTTGCTTCAGGAGGTCACTAAACCTGACCCGAAAGTAGCCTGACTTGTCACTTTTCATTTTTACACTTGTACAAATGAAACAAAGTTAAACACAATGTGTGTAATTGGTGAGTTTTAGAGGCAGATTCTTTGACTTTTGGGCAGAGCCAAGCTGACTGTTGCTTCCCGTCTTTATGTGTCTTATGTCTTTTATCTTCATATTATACGGACAGATGAAAAAGCGGTATCAATCTTTTTATCTAACTCAAATAAAGACAAAGGTGTATTTCCTCAAATGTCTATGTAGTCCTTTAAAAGCTGTTACGAGCCTTTTCTTAAGTAGCAGTGCCTTCATTGGGTCGAGGCCACTAGTTCTTAATGGTCGTAATGGTTCATAATGGTTTTTAGGGTCACACACTATGGTACGTGATCATAATAATTTTAAATAAATTAATTAAAAATAAAATGAATCCATTGAAAAACATATTGGGCATCAAAATACTAGAACATTGAATTTGAAAATAATGAAAATAAACTATTGTTTGCTGGAAAATAATTTAAAATAAGTTTTGCATTTCCTGTAATATTTCTTTACAGTATCAGCCTGTCGCGTTCATGCATATAGCACACGCATACATCTATGATTTGTTATCAGCTAAAATATGACAGTGGATATAAAACACTGCAGGCATGGCTCCAAAGGGGAAACAGGAAGATATTTTCCACCAGATTAGCTCTGGCTCTTGAACCGGTTCAGGATTCAACAATAAATCTTCTCATCAGTAATAAATCTGCCTGAACAGGGGCGTCCTGTGCTTCTGTATTTAACATCTGTCATAATGGTGGTACTCAGATAGTGATAATATTGTCTGAGATTATACACGCTGTAAAAAGTTTTAGAAACACTGACTGACATATTTCTTGAATTCAGGCTGAGAAGAGTATGGACAGTCTGCGACACCAACCATATGCTCATTAAATCTATAACACAGCATCTCTGCTCACCATACGCACCTGCTGCCACCCACATAAGTAAGATGGCAGCATGCCAGTCCCTCATGAGTGCTGAGTTGGACTGAGCGCCCACTTGGCTGGTGTAGCAGTTTGCATCAGTGCGACCTGAGGGAAGTTCTGGGTGATCAGCATCTTGTGTGTGTTCAGTACAGACACCCTGCAGGGATGCCTCAGGCTGAGAGCTGCTCCGCTGCAAAACATTATTCATCCTCCTGAAACTACATGATGCAACAGACTGTCAGCCTGGATAATGTCTTGATGTGTAATGAGCCTAGTATGATGTTGATAACAAATTTATCAGCTTTTGTTAACGTGTCCTCTTTGTTCCTCTCTTCCCTTTCTCTCTGCCGCTCTTTCCTCTTTTCTTGTCTTTGTCCTCTCTTCCTCTTCTGTATTTCTCTTTCTCTACTTCCTCTATTCTCTGTTTTGCAGAGGAAGCCGATTACTCAACGTTTGGTACCGACTCGCTGACCAGGAAGAAAAACACAGTGCTTTCCGCGGTTCTTCTGCGGCCTGATGCCAACAGGAAAAAGCCACCGGTGATCATCAGCCTCCCTAAGGACTTCCGTCCCGTCTCCTCCATCATAGATGTGGACATCCTCCCCGAGACGCACCGACGTGTTCGCCTGTACAAGCACGGTCAGGAAAAACCCCTGGGTTTCTACATCCGCGATGGCTCCAGCGTACGGGTCACTTCACAGGGCCTGGAGAAAGTCCCGGGGATATTCATCTCTCGCATGGTACCCGGTGGGCTGGCTGAGAGCACGGGCCTGCTGGCAGTCAACGATGAGGTGCTGGAGGTGAATGGTATCGAGGTGGCTGGAAAGTCTCTGGATCAGGTGACGGACATGATGATCGCCAACAGCCACAACCTCATCATAACAGTCAAGCCTGCCAACCAGCGGAACAATGTTGTTCGCAGCGGCGGTGGCGGTGGTGGTGGTGGAGGAGGCGGCGGGGCGTCTGGTAGCTCAGGACGCTCGTCGGACAGCGGTGCCAGCTACTATGGCTACTCAGCGCATGGCGGGGTCAGCGCTACGGCCTCCATGCCATCGCACATCATCCAGAACTTCCCCGTCGGAGAGCTAGACAGCGACGAGGACGACGAGGACCTGGTGATCGAGGCAGGAGGCGAGGCCGAGCCCATCGCACGCGCCCCCTCCAACTATAGCATGCCCCCGCTGCCTCGCTATGAACCGCATCTCAACCTCCGCACCACCACCAACATTTCCTCTGCCCTCTCCATCAACGCCAACGGGACCCTGCCAGCCAGCGGCAGCAGCGGATCACTAAGCAACGCCAACGCCACTTCGACCACGCCGTCGCCAGACAGAGCAATGGAGAGGCGGAATCTGGAGGAGGACGGCACTGTTATAACTCTGTAGACTGGGCATTCACACACTAAACACTGGAAACCAGAGGGAGACACTACTACACACACACACACACACACACGTGGGAGTCATGGATCAGAACATTAAACATGGGAACATCCTGCACCATCGTTCAGTGACTGTACCTGAGAAGCACAATGAAACTTGTACATATTGAATCTCAATATGACACTGACACCTGTATGTCTGTACAAACACTGCACCCCATACTTCCTTTCCATCCTCTACATGCCAATGACCACGCACGTGTGCCATAGTGGTGGGGACGCCCTCCCTGATTCTGCAGGCACAAAAATATCAGAAAGAAGTGTAGATAAAACGTCATCCCAACTATCCTCCACTTTATTTCTAAATCACTGGAAGCCCTTGTTATTACCCCTAAAGCTGTTGTTATGCTCATCTTCCACTAGAGGGCAAAGATGAGATGCCCCATCCCTCTCGATCAGTCCCATGAATATATGAAGGTAGAAGTCCTGTGAACAAGTCCACCCCTCTCATAACAAACACACACTGAAGTAGGACTTTCAGCTCACGCATACGTCGACAATCTCCGGTATATGTATTTTTTTTCTGGCTTTGTCATCTGACACCCCACCATAGCACCACACTGAGACCACCTCCCTCCCCCCAGGTGACCACAGCATGCGTTGGGACATGGTTGCGGTACTTTCCACACAATGCAGTGCCACAACAATCGACCAAGTGCTGAGATCTGCAATAATGTTTTTTTTTTTTTTTTTTTTTTAAATTGAGGAGAAAGCTAAAAAGCAAAAAACAAAACAAAACAAGTCTGGGTTCTTTGTGTCGGCTCAGATGCTTTTTAACCACTGTTGTTAGCTCTTCACCTGCTGTGTTAATGACTGATAATGAAACGCTGATGATTCTCTGGAGCAACTTGTCTTGAAAATTCCTTTACTGTAGGCCTGTGTTTTTATATGATTTTAATATTTGCTTTCTGTGTTCTTTCCTCTTCTTTTTAAACAATACTTTTATCTCACGTGACTATACGATGAGTTTCTGTCTGACCCATCAGAAAGTGTGAGTCACTCCAGGAAACCGCTCCTTACCTGTCAATGAATCATGTTAGATTTCATTTCCTTCATATTGCACTCCCTCCTTCCCACGACAAGGGCTATTTCCCCTGCTGCATGTGTGCGATTGACAAAATGAGAATGTGATTTTAATTTCTTTTTTTTCATTTGTTTGTTTGATTTTTCTCTCCCTCTTTATTCTTCCTGGACCCGTGACTCAATATATCTAATCTCAGTGCTGTACCATTTTATTCACCCTGTTTTCTAGCCAGGTCCTGAGTTCTCTTGGATGTGTCCTGAGACATTTCACAGATGAAAAGTGTTTTCTCCAGTATTTTCTGCCCATTTTCCTTTTTTTTGTAGCTTCATTCTCACTGAATTCAACTAATGACCACACATAGAGCTACTAAACACTGACTATGGACCCAAATGGCAGATCGATAGCTGGACTGAAACACGATATGAGTTGAAATGAGCGATACATACGGTGTAGATAGAGAAGCCTGTCTGTATTTCAGAATAAAACATGGTCAGCTTGAGTCATATTTTTAAACAAACACACATGCAGGTACATCGGGCACAAACGCTTTCTATATTTGATAAAGGTGAGGTCTGTATGTGCAGTATGTCTTGGCTCTGGTCTGTATATCCTATTTCCACTGAAGGAGTTGCTTTGCTGGAAAAGCTGGAAAGCAACAAGGCTGTAATTAACTTTATCTCTGTAAAAACCTGATTGACAGATTAGGCCGAAATTTTTTTAATGAGAATTTCATCTTCAAAGCTGCACTTTCTTTTCAAATTCCACGTCCTAAATGTCCATCCATTAACGTTGCTACCTGCTGCTAACTGCCTCTCTGAAGTGAGAGCAGATGCTCTGTTATTTCCCTTTATTGATTTTCAGCATTCAGCCTCCTGTTAAAGTGATAACACTGATTTTTATCTCGCTCACTGAAACGGTTCTCTCACACACACACACTCAGTGGTGTTTATGGGCTTCATCTGAACATATGTGCACTTATAATGAAACATAGATCACCCTGTTCATCATTTGTAGTTCTGTTCCCTGTTTGAAAACATGATGATAATATCAATGACTGGAAAACAACACACAGCTCCTGTATGAGCGTCCACTATTGTATTTCAAGTTATCTATATAAGGTACTGTCTTTTTTAATGGTACACTGAGCGCTGGTGGGATTCTGTCCTGTTTCATTCCTGACATTAAAAACAGTAACGGATGGTACTCTGAATGGAAAGACTTTTAGAAATCAATGTTAATTTATTTCCTTTGTTTCTAACTTTACCACTGGACACTGGGATTGTAACCACAGCGACATTATTTATTCTCTAATCTTGCGTCTGCATATTTTCTTTCTTTGTACACATTATGACTTTATTTTTATAACTGATATGATTTTTTTTTTTGGTTTATTCATGATTGTTGCTTTGGTTGTAAATCTCATGGTAGATGTTGTTGCCCAATAGGAGTTGATTTTAGTAGGTGATTTTTACTGTTCTGGCTAAAGCAACAGGAGACATGACACTATCTTTTTTTTTTTCCCCCTCATACTGTGAATTATCAATTTTATTTTGTGGGAGAGAAACAGTTGTATTAGCCCAACCTCAAAACAGGCTACATGTTTTACTTTGTGTCTGATATATATTTTTGTTTTTTAAGTGATCGAGCAATGATTTTTTTTTTTTTTTTTTTTTGCTTGCCAGATTAATCCTATGGTATAGATTTGTAATGAAGATTGTCAGTATTTTCATATCGATGCTATATATATGATGTACATTTTTATCACATTTAATGAAAATGTTTTAAGATTCAACTGGAGATTTATGAATAAACTGATGTACACTTGTGATTGCTGTTTGGAGGAGCTGGATAAAATAAACTAATATGTAGCAATATCCATTGTGTGTGTGTGGTCTGTGAATTTGAAAGAAACAAACATAAGTATGGAAAAATATCTATATTATACTACAATACAACAGGGGTCTTCAACCTTTTTAACCCCTGCAATACAACACATGATAACTAAAAACTTTTTTTTTTTTAAACACTACAGTACTTTTATTCTTTAACTGTATTTATTTATCTATGTACCTGTTATGTTATGTTTTGTTTCTACGGCTTTGTTGTAAAGCACTTGTAAAGTACCATCTGGCTATTATAAAGAGCTATATAAATAAAGTCAAAGTCAACTTTAATGGCAATGCTGCTATGTGTACAGGACATACAGAGCATCGAAATTTCATTTCTCTCTTGTCCAAAACAGTATGGACACAAGTATAGTAAAAGATGTAAAAAGAAAAGTATATAAAATATATATATATAATATCTATATATATATATAGAATAGGAAATATATATATTATATATATATATAGAATAGAAATATATATTAGAATAGAAATTATTATATATAGAATCGAAATATATATATATATATTATATATAGAATAGAATATATATTATATATATATTATAGAATAGAAATATACAAATCTAAAAATATATACAGCAAAAGACATCTGTGAGGCAATATGGCACAGTGTAAACGGAGTTATTACTATAAATATAAGTATGGTAATATGGCAGTATGGACAGGATTTACAGTTATTTACATTATACATGTGCAATCAACAATGAAATATTTGAACATTAGACTGTACACAGTGCAAATATATTTTTGAGTAAAGTGGCAGATAAACTTGATTTGAAAACTAAAATATTTTTTACTACATTATATAAAATAATATTGTTAATAAGAAAGTATAGTTTGTCATTAACAGCGTTAATGCTCATGCCGTCCTCATTGTGGTGTTTTCGCGCCACCTGCAGGACATTTTCGAAAGTGTTTCCATGGGAGCGCTTGATTTGCCTCAGCGGTGGAAACGGCGAGCTGTTGCTCAATTCACGTAAGCACCGTTTGGCACGTTATAAACGTTCAAACCTCCCGTGGGATGAATTTAATCGGAGAAATTAAATATAATGTCGAACTTAGACGACGTAAACACTTTCTGACCTCACATCAGGAGGTTACCCACCCACCCCGTCAGGGTGCTCGAGTCAAACCCCAGACAGCTGAGAATCACGTGACGTGACGTGTAATCAGCATGGCGGCGCTGAGCTGAGGTAGCGACTCCGCTGGACTGACACCGATAGCCTGGGCTTTCGTTAGCTTTCCCCCTTGTCACCTGCTTTTACTGGCAGGGCCAGGCCGAAGATGACGGCCTGAGGAGAGGGAGCGGTAACAAGACCGAGACATGCAGCAGCAGCAACAACAACAGCGGCCACCACCACCACTAACACCACCAACACCACAGCAGCAGCAGCAAAACTCACAGTCGAAGGCGGAGAACAGTAAAACCAAGAGCATGTTTCTGTCCAGGGCGCTGGAGAAAATCCTCTCGGACAAGGAGGTGAAGAGGAGCCAGCACAGCCAGCTGCGCAAAGCCTGTCAGGTGGCGCTCGGTACGTGGCTTTGTTTTTTTTTTTTGGCCGAGCCTCACGACTTTTGTGCGGCGCTTTGCTGAAACATTACGGTTTGTTAGAGAGCTAACCTGTTAGCCTGTTAGCGCTAGCACTGACTGGCCTTCGTCGTCTGTCCAGCTGTGCGTTGACATGTGTGTGTGTGTGGTAAAATGTAAGCGTGTTCACGTTTGTTTTTTTTTATTAGAGATTGTGCGGTGCTAACACACACACACCCTGCCACCGACGACACCGTCACACCTGTCAACGTCGGCAGGTAAACAAGCTAACGGTAGCTAGTGCTAGGTTAGCTAGCCAAACAAACCAATCCCTGTGTTGTACGTAGCGCTGTCACTCAGCCAGACACACAGACACACAGACGAGGCTACCTAACTCCAGGATCCTCTGACGTCCGTGCTTTTCCATTCAAACACAATCACGGATAGAGTTACACACACACACACACACATACCGGGCTGTACACGTCACCGTGGCATTGCTGTCTTTATATTTCAGCACCTGCTTGTCATACTGTTGTTGTGATACCTGGAGTGCACAAGGTGCTTTTTAAAAGCCTGCTACTGATCAGATACACCTGTCTGCCACTGTGTCTCTCTCTCATCCTGATGCAGCTGTGACTTGAGACACTGGCAAAGTTGTGCTTGAGGTTACAGGTAGGCTGTTGGGACGAATAAATAAATGAGCGTCAAGAGGTGAGGTGGGCAAACAGGTCGGTGTATCTGAGCTTTGTCCCTCTCTCATTATTCATGATCGCAGTCGAACACAACACTCCTTGAACCGAGGTTGTCTTGTGTGTGTCATACTCTTTGTCTGTGAGGTTGCATGCAGATTGTCACAAACTTCTCGTCTTTTCAAATGCCGCAAACTCCCTTTTTTTTCTTTTCCTGCCACCTTTGCTCAGATGTTGAAGTCTTCATCTGTTGCGTTCATGATTAATTGAGCGTGCAGTGGAAAGAGAGCTGAGCTGTTAATGGCTCTTTTTTTTTAAAGCGAAACACCAGAGGACTAAATAAATACCGTTTGAGTATTATTAGAGACAGAACTGAGCTCACATTGTTTCCTTTTTACATGTCATCCATTCTTGGTATTATCACTGCGATGGTGATTGTGACAGTTCTGCTGAATATTGCATAAACTGGTTTCCTCTGTGTAGCCCCGTGACACGGAGAGTTGAGTCGCTGCTACACTGTGTATGAGTCTAATCGATTTGGTTAGTCACATCTGGATGAATACACACCGTTACTCAGTGTGTAGCAGAGTGTTGTGTGTGTGGGGTGGGATTAAAAAGAAAATCAGAAGAAATGAAAATTGATTTATGGAGAATAGCTGAGATAGCAGAACAGACGGGAATGTTTATGTGTGGACTAAGAGAAAGAGCAAAGATCTGAAGGAGGCTCTTCTGCTGAAACCAAATGTGATTAGCAATAAAACACGTAGGAGGGCCTCAGAATAAACCTCGCTTTATACACATGCTGCTTTGACCAGTAACTTGTCGACCAGCTGCAAATGCAACGAAGCAAACAAAAAACGCGTCCTGCTGCAGACTGTGTGACATCTCGAGTCGGGTCATGTCCAACTGGTGTCTGTGAAAGGGTTTAAAGTTCAGACTTCATTAACTTGTGATCTCATGTGTCTCCCTCCGTAGATGAAATCAAGGCAGAGCTTGAAAAACAAAAGTAAGTATTGTAATGTTGCATAACTTTCCCCCTCAATGAATGAACCAATGAATGAATGAATGAATGAATGAACACATACACGCACAGCAGTAGATTTGAGGTAAGAGGTGAAGTTTGCCTGAAGCAATGTGCAGTACGCCCCGGCTGCTTCACTCTGCTTCATTTGTGACTAAGCTGATTTGCTGCTTCTTATAACTGCTGCTGTGGAGTGTATCAGCGGCCTGCAACCGGGTAATAGATCTGCTGCTGTTACCTTGATATGAGATTCTGCTTTTCTCAGCTTTAAATGTAAAGATTAAATCCTCCGTGAAGATGTGAGAAATGTGCAGTAAAATGTTTTACACTACTCAAGTTAACATTAAGTTTCAGTGGGACCCCTCGGTGTATTTTGTGTGTGTTTACAGCAAGCTGCTGTCCTTGAAGCTTTTCTCGTTCACACAGCTGTTCGCTCTCCTCTCGCCCCTGCAGGGATGGCACTGTGGTCCCACCCAGAGCCAACTACATCGAGGCTGACAAATATGTGCTGCCCTTTGAGTTGGCCTGTCAGTCGAAGTCCCCCCGGATAGTTAGCACCTCTTTGGACTGTCTGCAGGTTAATATTCACTGACACACACACACACACACTGACTTGTGCACACAGATACAGTTCAATAAACATCCTCCGCTTCCTTAATGGCTTTTTCACTCAGGCGTGGCGTAGGGGGGGGTGAGTGGGAAATCTTGCTACACCTGTTTCACGTGTCTGATTCGCACAGAGAGAACAATGGCTCCGCATTCCACAAACAGTAGCACTCCAGCCTTTATCTCTCAGTACTGTAGCTACACCTTTGTGGTCACACTGGTTATAATGGTTTATAAAATAGTCTAGAAAGGTATGAATAATTCTTCATGGAGCCCTCCACCTGATGATGGCAGAGGTTTTTCACACAGATTCACAGATCAGAAGAAGAAGTCTGTTTACAAAGTGCGACAGGAGATTGAAACACCCGATGCTATTGAGCTGCATTATAATAAAAAAAGATCCTAGACCCCTCACATAATGACACACCGTCCGTCTGTGCCTCCGTTCCTCTCACCCTGTGAACTGTTTGACCCCTGTAGAAGCTGATCGCGTACGGCCACATCACAGGCAATGCCCCGGACAGCAGGACCCCGGGCAAGAGGCTGATCGACCGGCTGGTGGAAACCATCTGCAACTGCTTCCAGGGCCCGCAGACCGACGAGGGAGTGCAGCTACAGATCATCAAGGTACACTCAGCGCCCTTCAGACCGTCCAGCTGTCAGTGTTGTTGTTGTTGTTGTTGTTGTTATTGTTGTTGTTTTTTAAGTGAGGTGCTTCAGTCCGTTTAGTCACGGTTCACTGTAGTGGAGGAGGAGATAAGGAGTTAATAAAACTACTCCTGTGTGTCTTTATCACATTCTCATTTACTCAGAGCCTTGTTTAATATTCAATTCGTAAGATGATCCAAACATTTCTAGCTGAACTAGTTCTGTGGCTGTGATGAGGCACCAAAGATCACACATGGTGATGGATTTCTTGTTGCAGCATGCTTTTTTTTTTTTTAGACACACCTTTATTTGTTGCACTTCACTGAACCTAAAAAAAACAGAAACACATATCCAGAGTTGTCATTTGGATTTGTGAGAAAGGATTTCATCACGTAAGATTTAGCCGTTTAATTCCTTACATTTTCTCGTCACTCCGTTGGCTTGGTGACCCGCCTTGTGTTTATACAGAAGGCATGATTCATGACTGCTGCTAACTGAAGGTTCCTCTTAGTGAATGAAATACACATCCTGGTTGTCGGAAAGGGCAAAGTCTCTCCTGTTGTAAGGAGCACAGTTTTATCAGTGTTGACGGGAGATTTATACGGCTGATTAATGACTGTTTGGATTGTGCTCACCGCTGAAGGAGAGCCGAATGTCAGCCCAGTCTGTTTAGACTGACTAATACAAACTTGAACACAAAATAATATTCAAATGAATCAGTCATGTGGACATTTTTAACTTATCTTTTAAATAGCAGCAGTTATTGAATCCTGTAGTGGAGTACGAGAACCAAACATTAGCAGCTTTAACTCGCCGCACAAGTAGGGAAGTGGAGTGATGATTCAGCAGGTGCAGCAGCATCATCTTCTCGACATGTGTTGTCTGATAACTCTCCACTTCCTTTTCTCTCCGTGCAGGCCCTGCTGACGACCGTGACCTCCCCGCACATAGAGATCCACGAGGGCACGGTTCTCCTCACAGTCAGGACCTGCTATAACATCTACCTGGCCAGCCGCAACCTCATCAACCAGACCACGGCGAAGGCCACGCTCACGCAGATGCTCAACGTTATCTTCACACGCATGGAAAACCAGGCTGTTAGTTCACTTTGACAATGCTGCGTTACATCTGTGTGTACATCTGGTGTCAACTTGTAGTCTTTCTTCTGCACTCTGATTTTGAATTCAGTTGGAAGACATTAAGCGGCTTCTGTACATCTGAGATAGGAACGTTTGTCAGGGAAGCCGCTGTCAGGATTTAAACCTGGTGCTTCTATCAGATATGACAGATGCTCATCCAGCTGAACAATGTCAGTTCACTGGCCTTGCACAAGTCCTGCATGTGGCTGGTACCTATTCATAACAGCTCCAGCCGTAGCAACAACTGTGGCCATAATCCCAACAGCAGCAACGTCGAAATAGCCATGATCACAGCTTTCTACCTGGCTCAGTCACAGTGGTGGCAGCAGCCAGTTCCAATAATTACCTATGATAATTATCAACATTAACTGTAAGGATACAGACTTATGGCTCTGAACCGTTCATGACTGTCAAATATTTTCAGGCACAGCCCCAAAAAATTATGTTAATGCGAGCATCATTTTCAACCTGCAGTAGCAAACAATCAACAATCAACTAAACTCATCTGCTATCGTCTGACAAAGTTTTAGCCTCTGGGGTTAATGTTTCTGTGAGTCAGGTTTAGCCAGTGGATATCCAGAAGACAGATAACTGATATGCGTGCCAAGACTTCCTTCTGCAGTCTGATTAGCAACTTGATACGTGAGGACGACGGAGAAAAACACATTCCTCCTCAGCTCTATAAGCAAACATCTGCATATAACTGCAGATAACTCTGAAGGAAAAAAAGCAAAATCGTTGTCAGATGATAGCCGATGAAATTCCTAGATTGTATTTCAGCCAATGAGTTCTGCCTCTTTAGCTCGCCACATTAACCGTTGCAATCAAAACCCACTCAAACGTGACTGGTCAATACTACTCCTACTACAAATGTATACCAGAAAGCATGCAGTGCCAAAATCCCGGTCTCTCTTCCAGTGCAGATACCTGTTTTATAGAGATTACAACCTTACTATCTGGTTAGTTAATTCTGAATATAAAACATCACTTTAGTCAACGATACTCTTAAATGCCAACTGAATCCAGAAACTTTTGGTTTAGCACGTAATATTCTGTGTCCAACCCACAACCAGAGCCACAGCGATGGGCACACACTCTGCCACTCACCCCTGCTGACCCAGCTTAAATTGAGCTACTGTGGAATCACAGGTTCATCACTGTCTTAGGATGTGAATCAGATCGTTTAGGATGTGAATAATCTGTATTATAATGAACCGTCTCATTTTTTCTTTATTTCAATTCTTTAACAGCCACATTCTCTTTTTAAAACAATTCCTCTACATGCCTCCTCTTCTCCTTCTGCTGCCTCCTCAGGCTCTGGAGGCTCAGGAGCAAGAGAAGGACCGGCTACGTCTGCCCCAGCAGAACCCATCCCCAGTCCCAGGTAATCGCAGGTCCGGCTCTCCGCGGTCCGACCGGACGTCAACTCCAGAGCCCCAGAGTTCACCTTCCCCAGCAGCCAGTTCTCCAGACCTCACCACAACTAACACAACCAGTACCATGCACCCACAACAAACCGCCGACCAGGACCAGGACCAAGCCGCAGACACACCATCAATCAATGGAGAACCTGAGAGCGGCAGTGCTCCGATAAACGGAGGAACAGAACCAGTCACACCAACAAGAGGTATGTGTCAGCTTGGGCCAGTTTAACATCTAAAGTTCCACTTCAGTCTGAAGGTCTAACTGTGCATTGTGCAGCTTCTTTAATCGTCACGACTCTTCATACTTTGTTTGTTTACGTCAGATTCAGTTTTTGAAGACGAAGGTGTGGGGACGCATCCTACAGCTGCTCAGCCAGCTGAAGAAGGGGACAAACCAGAGAGCAGTCCAAATTCAGCCGAGTCAGAGACGACCGAAGGAGAGGAGGGAGAGCGTCAACCAACACAGATGCACAGCGAAACAGGTCAGAACCAGTCAGTCTGTCTGTTAGTCCTCTCTCTGTCAGTGACGGTGTTTTCCTCTCATGGTTGTCACCTGAAAATGTTCATTGCAGCCTTTCTTCCAGGAGGTGAGTACCCAGCCCACCCTGTCACCGAGCAGACGGAGGTGCCCCCACCCAGAGTCAGAACAGAGGGTCAGCAGATGAATGGCATCATTGAGGACCGCTCCTCTGTTTCCTCCACAGATATGCTGGTATGTGAGGAAACTTAAGACAGACACAAATGAACACAAATGTTACTTTATGTCGCCTTTTTATAAATTAATCACTGCCTCCATTTGTTTTTAACATTATATTTGGTGCATTCAATGACATATAACTTATTTATATTTCTATATTTCATTAGATTTTGGCAGTATCTGTCCTCCACAGAGGAGCAGTGTTAATAACATCAGTTATTATTCATCAGTAGTCTGCTGAGGGCACTGCTTGACTGAGTGAAATTGGCTGGAAAAAAATTCAACTGCTGAAAAATAGATAAAGTTCATCTTTAAGAGCTTGCGGATATGAAATAATAAAAAAAGTTCTGCAAAATATTCTGCAAAAATAAGTGTCCTTATCAAAGTTAGTTAATCATATTATTCTTATTATATAACAAAGTTTCAGGAGTTTTTTTGTGTTATCACAAATTCTGCTACCAAAATGTGATGAGTTAAGTAAAAAGAACGTCTAAACTTTTAAACTAACAGGACATATTGGCGCTGTTGCTTTTTTTTTGGATGATGAGTTGTTGTTGTTGTTGTGCAAAGAAAGAAAGACTGACTTTCTTCATCTATGTCAGGATGCTGAGGCCCTGCAGGGACCCCACAGTGCCGCCCGCTTCTCTCACATCCTGCAGAAAGACGCCTTCCTGGTGTTTCGCTCTCTCTGCAAACTCTCCATGAAGCCCCTCGCTGATGGACCACCAGACCCAAAGTGAGTGTTAACATCTGTGATGATGGTCACAAAGAACATTCATCCTAAATCATCATCAGAGATGCTTTGTGTGTCTTTTTTCCTGTTTTGTTTTTTTTACATGCCAGTTTTCCAAAATAAATATCGATGGGCTTGCACACACTGCTTTATCTCAGTCTCCACAGGTTAACTTGCCCTTTTCCACCCCTGTGTGGCTCTGTCATCTCTAGTTACTGTAACATTAGACCCAGAGCCAGTCAGCGTGAATAGAACAGAGTAAACTGAGCCAGGAAGAAGCTCACAAAGAAGTCAGACTGGCCTACATTAAATAAATACTGTGGTGAAACACCATTATACCCAAGTATCTTGTGTTTCTCTCAACTTAGAGTAAAATGGAGCATGTTTTATTGGTGGGCCACATTCATTTCTGCTGAGCATGTTCCAGAAATGCCTCATATTCACAATGGAGTATCTGATGTAACTGATGCTTCTACAATCCCCTTTCTCTGCAGGTCCCATGAGCTGAGGTCCAAGATTGTATCCCTGCAGCTGCTGCTGTCTGTGCTGCAGGGCGCCGGGCCCGTGTTTCGCACCCATGAGATGTTCGTCAACGCCATCAAACAGTATCTGTGCGTGGCGCTGTCCAAAAACGGCGTCTCCTCCGTGCCTGAGGTCTTTGAGCTCTCACTGGCCATCTTCCTCACATTGCTGTCCCACTTTAAGGTCCACCTGAAGATGCAGATAGAGGTACAGAACGCAGAGTTTGTCTGGCACAGAAGAGGAAACGTAGCTTTTTAACACGTTTGTTGGTGCAGCTTCACACTGACATTTTATCTCCTCTCGTCCACCTCGCCTCAGGTGTTTTTCAGGGAGATTTTTCTGACCATCCTGGAGACATCGACCAGCTCCTTTGAGCACAAGTGGATGGTTATCCAGACACTAACACGCATCTGTGCAGGTACAGCCGATTTTAATCTGATACTAAAACAAACTAAATTTAGCATACACAGTCAAACTAAAGCCCTTTGCACACATCAAGCTTTTAAAGTGAGGCTGCTCAGTGACTTTAATGTTGCTTTTGGCTTTACTGAAACATGACAGGACATGCAGTGAAACAAGACCAAGATGTACCGAGGATTAAACATGTAAATATGAAGAGAGATGATGATGACTACAAGAGAAGAGTTATTTTTAATCTTTCCTGTCCTGCACGACACAGTAAAAGATCATTTTCATACACTGATCACAAGAGTAATCTTAGCGACTTGAAACTGGCTCATTTAGAGTTTCATACTGTAATAAACTGATTTTCTTTGAGCAAAGCACATGGTGTGTGAGAGTTTTATGCTCTCTGAGTCAAACAGGATGTGCATTTACTCTCTGTGTAAACTTCAGCCTTTATCTTAATCTGACGGTATTAGATTCAGACGTGTGCCGTGTTCCAGGAATGTTTCCAGTCAAACTTAGTAAGAACTTGAACATCAAAGTGACTGAGGCATCAACGTGTAAAATTGCTGCACGTTTCCGTTACAAGGTGCCTGACTGAGAGAAGCTGCACTCCCAGTTTTAGCTGCTTCATGCTGTGGCGCTGATCAAAAATTACGAGCTCCTGCTGTGACAGTCAGTGGCAGTAGCCGATAAATAGATGTCCCATAACATTCAGAAAAGGCTTTGCAAATGTTGCTCCATGCTGACAGACAGGCCAGTGTATCATCTTTTGTTCTAGTGCAGCCCTGGAGTGATTCTGCTGTTGTTGAATTTGAGAAGTTCTGCAAATCCACACATTGTACTCGCTGATGTCTTCAGCCAACAGCGTGTTATCACCTTCTTGTATCTTAAGAATATGATATATTTCTAATACATTCCTTCTTCCCCCTCAGATGCCCAGTGCGTGGTCGACATCTACGTGAACTACGACTGTGACTTGAATGCCGCCAACATCTTCGAGCGGCTCGTCAACGACCTGTCGAAGATAGCTCAGGGGAGGAGTGGTCAGGAGCTCGGGATGACTCCTCTGCAGGTACACACAAACTCAAGGGTTCAGTGCCACTGTGTTGCATATTGTAAAGCTCAGCAGCACAAAGCCAAGTTTTTCTTAAAGATTTATGAAGATAAAGATTATAGAAAGTGAGACTGCAATGTGTCTTTGACTGTAAAGCAGGTCTAGGTGCTGCATAAACACTGTGAAAGTATCAAAACATAACATATTGCGAAACTCTGCCTGTATATTAAAATTCAGGACTTCTGTAAAGTTGTGATATCACTAATATACAGTCTCTGCCCTCAGCTTAGCACGGCCCACCTGAAACATGGATGTATAAAGAGAACTGCGTACAGCATTTTAGGCAGGGCACCGTTCATTCTTGTGAAATGTGCTCAGTTGCACAAGAAGCCAAAAAAGTTCTATTTCAAGCCACTATCTTCCAGTTTAGATCTCCGCTAACTTAAATGGGGATAAAATGATTTAACCATGATACTCTTCTGTACTTTCTAAGTGTTATTGGACAAAATGGATCAAATTCTGACTCTCATTTAGCGGGCATGTCACACATCTTGTTACATTTTATGTGTAGCACCACTTACACGTGCGAGCGTGTGTTCTTGAACATCCACAGGAGCTCAGCCTTCGTAAAAAGGGTCTGGAGTGTCTGGTGTCCATCCTCAAGTGTATGGTGGAGTGGAGCAAAGACATGTATGTCAATCCAAACCTTCAAGCTAACCTGGGTAAGTGTGCAGTGTACGGTAAACATGTGAGGGGGCGGGGGCACTCTACGCAGACTGAATATCATATGAATGTGTGTGTGATTTGTTTGCAGGCCAGGAGCATCCGTCTGATAGTGACGGAGGAGAGCTGAAGCTTCCAGAGCAGCTGGCAGGACGTCGAGACAGCATCAGCTCACTGGACTCCACCGTCTCCTCCAGCGTCACGGCTTCGCAGGCGGACCATCCGGAGCAGTACGAGGTCATCAAACAGCAGAAGGACATCATCGAGCACGGCATCGAACTGTGAGCCTTTTTTTTTTTTTTTCTCAGCCTGCTTATGATTTGCTTATTCACTTTCAAACTTTGTGTTCTTGTTTAGAGAAGATGAATACTAATGTTTTCCTCTCATCTCTCCACAGCTTCAACAAGAAGCCGAAGCGAGGTATCCAGTACCTGCAGGACCAGGGCATGCTGGGTTCCACAGTTGAGGACATCTCCCAGTTCCTGCACCAGGAGGACAGACTGGACACTGTGAGGGATTACTTCAGTTAGACAAGCAAAACAAAAAAAAAAAAGTTTATTCACGTTACTAACCGCTTCACCTCTGCATCCACAGACCCAGGTGGGAGAGTATCTGGGCGAGAACATCAAGTTCAACAAAGAAGTCATGTACTGCTACGTGGACCAGTTAGACTTTTGCGGGAGGGACTTTGTCTCTGCACTCAGAGCGTTCCTGGAAGGCTTCAGGCTGCCTGGCGAGGCCCAGAAGATCGACAGGCTGATGGAGAAGTTTGCTGCCCGATACCTAGAGTGCAACCAGGGGTAAGGCCCACCTTAGACTCCTGCTGAAATATAAGGACTTATTTATAAGTTTACATTTGATTAAAAACAACTGATTCCCTGATGTGTGTCTTCTTCTACAGACAGACTCTGTTTGCCAGTGCAGACACTGCCTACGTGCTGGCATACTCCATCATTATGCTCACCACAGACCTGCACAGTCCTCAGGTGAGAACCGTACATTATTTTCTGTCCTGTCACTGTTAGTGAGCGAATGTATCATCACGGACTACAACACGGATGATTTCTCTCTGTAGAATCTTTATTAACGATTTGCAGTCCTCATTTTCACATTTATCATTAACTGCTCCAGAGTTTTGCGCAGGTACAATGTAAATAAATTTGTTTTGGCTCACGTAGTTTATATTTTAGGTTTCAGACAGAAAAAAGGGGCTTCGGTGGGGGTGTGTTGTTTCAGGCACTTGTGACATGATGAATTACGATCTAGGAAGTCCAGTTTGAGTAACGGGTCCATTGAAGGCTTATCAAACTGCACATCACGTTTTAGTACATTTTATAACACGGTGATAGGATTTTACAACTCAGGAAAGTTACTACTGTGACAATTTCTTGGCACACTAATCGCCAGCTCAAGAGTGTAAACCCAGCACAAAGGAGTCTTACCAGAGCGTGGGGGGGCCCTGTATTTCTTTCCCCCTCTGTCCGCCCTGTCAGCTGTGTTGACCACTAAGTGACTGACATGAATGATGGGCTGCACAGACCTGTATTTGTCTCAGCGCAGCCTTTTACAAATAGCTGCTGCCCGTGATTTATCACGGCTGACAGACCACTGTGACAAAGAAAATCGCATTTGAAATTTAAAGTCTGGGAAAAGCAGGTGTGAAATATTACACACGGTGACACGGGTGAGTAATGACAGGAAGAATAAGTGACGACGAGACAATGAAAACACTTAACTGACAGCGGTAAAGAGAGGTCAATTAAAAGGTGCATTGTACTCCATGCAGCACAACACGAGACAAAAGAGCAGCAGCAGTTTTTTTCCACACAATTTATTTTCCCTTCCTGTTTCCATCAGTTGTTTTTCTGACTTTTAAAGACTCAAACTGATCCAGACCAGTGTGATCTGACTGCCCCTATGTCTGAGATGACTGATTTAATGTTTTTAGGTTAAAAGTTATTTTGTATGAAGTGTTCACAAAAAAGTCACGTTTTATACATGGAGAACGAAAACGCTGTGGAGTTATTTAACCAGGCAGATGACTGAACGGGAGAAAGAGACAGAATATCATGAATCACCAGTCACCGGTAAAATAAACTGTGAGCTGGACAGCTTTAACAAAATAGAAATATAAGTTTAGTCTAGGGTTAACACTATTGAAGAAGGATCACAGAGTATCAAGTGAACATGCTATGAACTGACTAATCACATTTAAACCTTTTAAATCAAACCACTGAATAAAAATTGTGCTTTAACAATGTTCTTGGTCATATTTGGGGGGGGGATAACAGTATTCTTCCCTGTCATGCAACAATGTGGAAGACATGGAAGTCTTAATCATTTCATTATTCTTCTTTCGGGACCTTCATATAGTCTTTCTCTTGCTACATGAATACACACTGGCAACTCCAAAGAGTCTTCTCTTTAATATTTAGATTTCAGTGTGCAGATCAGAAGGCTGTGGCTGCAGTTCTGTAAACACTGTTCACAATAAATTGCTGCGACACAAAATTTTGCAGCCCTGTCAGACATTTGACTTACTAACCGTCCCTCAGTGTATGATAGACGCTAACACCTGATCATGGCGAGACATTAAGCAGCTTATTTGTGTTCGCTTGACAGGAAATGTTTTCCACTGTGTCCCATTCTCACACTAACTGCCTTCCTCTGTCTTTTTTATTTATGAAGGTGAAGAACAAGATGACGAAGGAGCAGTACATCAAGATGAATCGTGGTATCAACGACAGTAAGGACCTGCCTGAAGAGTATCTATCCTCCATATACGATGAGATCGCGGGCAAGAAGATCGCCATGAAGGAGAGCAAAGAGTTCTCGATCACACCAAAGTCCACCAAGCAGAGTGAGTACCTGTCCCCTTCTGTCAGGGTCACTCACTCCAAGGAAACCAAGATGCCACATACTGGCTGGTACAAAGAGGAAACGGACAGACATGTATCACTGTGGCGTCCTCCAGGCTCAGCATCTCCCTGACACTCGTCACTGTCCCCTCTCTTCCCTTCAGGTGTAGCCAGCGAGAAGCAGCGTCGTCTGCTGTACAACATGGAGATGGAGCAGATGGCAAAGACAGCGAAAGCTCTGATGGAGGCTGTCAGCCACGCTCAGGCCCCCTTCTTCAGCGCTACACACCTGGAGCACGTCAGGCCCATGTTCAAGGTTTGACTTTGAGCTCTTTTCATCAACTTTACAGTCCGGATTTAAGTGAACCAGATATTGAAATCCTGGTGTTCATATTGTAACATGAGAGTCAAACTGTGCGTTGTAGCTGGCGTGGACGCCCTTGCTTGCAGCGTTCAGTGTGGGACTGCAGGACTGTGATGACCCGGAGGTGGCCTCGCTGTGTCTGGAGGGCATTCGATGTGCCATCAGGATCGCCTGCATCTTCAGCATGCAGGTCTGACCACCTTTTACACACGTTAGCAGCTGTGCCCATCATGATCTTCCTTTATTTTTGTTACATTATACGTGTTTGAAACGGCATAAAAATTGTGACAGTATAGTAACCGGCCTTCCTGTCTGTAGCTGGAGCGAGATGCGTACGTCCAAGCCTTGGCCAGATTCACCCTGCTGACTGCCAGTTCCAGCATCACAGAGATGAAGCAGAAGAACATCGACACTATCAAGACCCTAATCACTGTGGCCCACACTGACGGAAACTACCTGGGCAACTCCTGGCATGAGGTGATTCCCTACTAAGAGAAGTGATGAGTGTTAATAACGGAGAAATGTCTCAGAAATGAGCGTCTGTAAATGATTGAATACAGACCATTTGAATGTCAGTTTATTTGGGACTCCTAGCTAAACCTAACATAGTCTAAACAGACCTGCAGTAAATCCAAACTTCATGAAGGAATTAACACCTGACTAACACTTTTAACAAAAACTCAACCTCAGAACCTTCATGAAGGCAGAAAACACACACGCTCTGTGTGTAGAAACTGAGCTGCTGTGTCTATCATAAGATTCATTTGTTTTCACACCACTCAGTATCAAAGCAGCTTTATTCAGCTTTATTACAGATGGCTGTCTGTACTTAATAAGAGAGAGTCGTTACCAAATTAAAAGCTTCCCCACTTGCAAAGCCACACAAGATGACAGGTGAAGGTGAAGCGGTCAGTAAATGAGATCATAAATTCCATGTTTTACTCGGCTAACTTCTTCCTTTCCTGTATTTAGATATGCTGCATGTTAGCTTGTCTACGTGGAAAAGACAACCAATATATGACTTATATAGTAATATGAAGATACTGCTAACAGATTAGTGGTAAATATAATTATGAGATATAAGATTGGGACACATATTTGCATATATAACCTCAGTAGTGTAGTAGTTGTGAGAGTTATTTGTGTGTGTGTTTGTCATAGATCTTGAGGTGTATCAGTCAGCTGGAGCTCGCCCAGTTGATCGGCACGGGGGTAAAGACACGTTACATCTCAGGTGTGGTCCGAGACAAGGAGGCCGGCATCAAGGGCTTACCCTCCGGCACAGAGGAGTTCATGCCCCTGGGGCTGGGTGAGACATGCATACACACACACACACACACACACTGAAAATAAGTCTGAATTACAGCATGCACACACACGATTTGCATTAATACCTTTTTTACTATGATTTTAAAAGTTACACACATTTGTGTCTCATGCCTGACTGTATACATTAACCCGTGTTAATGGTGGGTTGTGTTGGATGTGTTTGATGTTGCAGGTAACTTGGTGGGAAGTCAGGACAAGAGACAGATGGCTCACATCCAGGAGTCGGTAGGAGAGACGAGCTCTCAGAGCGTGGTCGTGGCTGTGGACAGGTAAGACAAAGTGCTCAGACACAGGATGCACGCTCTCTGTTCTTCATGATGAATGAAGGTTTCTGTTCCCTACAAATAATAAAGCTACTTTCATTTTGCAGGATTTTCACTGGCTCCACCAGATTAGATGGAAATGCAATTGGTGAGTGTGTCTTTGCCCTCGCATGCAGTATCTCCGTTTACATGTGTAAACACAGAAATGATCATTCACCCCGTGTTGCTCTTTAATTGTTTCCAGTGGACTTTGTGAGGTGGCTGTGCGCGGTGTCCATGGACGAGCTGGCCTCAGCGCACCAGCCGAGGATGTTCAGCTTACAAAAGATCGTGGAAATCTCCTACTACAACATGAACCGCATCAGGCTGCAGTGGTCTCGAATTTGGCAGGTCATAGGAGACCACTTCAATAAGGTCGGTGGCCCGGAGTTTAAAAAAATGTGTCACCTTAAAACTCTTATCCAGGCTGAAGTAAACTACAATCTTCTGGGTGATGTGGGACGACACCGTGTTCTTATTGCGGCGCTCCCTGACGCTCTGTGCGCTTTGTTTTGTCCTGTGATGCCCCCTTGAGGACTTGGATTTATTACTGCTACAGTGACACAAGAAGGCTCCTTAATTATGTCCACACAGGCTGTGTTTGCAGTTGTAGGTCAGACATTGTCATTTATTTTATTTTATTTTAGTTAAGTGGGGCATGTTTGGGCCTGAGATTGTACACACAAGTTTAAGTATCCCACACCCACCAAGAAATAATTGAAACTGTCCTTGTTTTGATTTTTTTAATTAGTTCCCAAAAGTCCAAAGATCCAGTCAGGCTGTTCAGCACTCACATACTGAAGATTCACTTTTGGATAGAATAAAGTATATCAGACTTAAAGCTACAGACTGCAGCAGAGCAGCACAGTATCACAGCTGAGCAGACTGTGGTGAAGAGGTAGCACTAACCTTTAAATTTTTGTTTTTTATCAATCCTGACTTTGTTCTGTGAACACAGCAAAGTGTTTAGCAGTTTAAACAGCCAGAAGTTTCCCTCAGAAGTTGGTGGAGACCAATAACAGATAAAAGTGAGAGAATATTGGACTTACATTTACCAGGTGGACAAAAAAATATGTGGTGGTTTAGTATGTTAGCTTTGTGTTTACAGCTTGTTGTGCTTCCACCAAGTAGACAAAGAAGTGACTTGAAAAGAAACGATTAAGAGTAAGTGTGATGCTGAGCTGTGCTCCACTGATGATCTTCTTCTAGGTGGGTTGTAACCCCAATGAGGATGTAGCCATCTTTGCTGTGGACTCTCTGAGGCAGCTCTCCATGAAGTTCTTGGAGAAAGGAGAGTTGGCCAATTTCCGCTTCCAGAAAGACTTCCTCAGGCCTTTTGAGCACATCATGAAGAAGAACAGGTAAAGAATATTAGACATAAGTGCTCCATGACAATGAATTTGTGTAATTTACATTATAATGACTCATAGAAACACCACGTTAACAACTGCACCCCCCCCTCAGGTCCCCCACTATCAGAGATATGGTGATCAGGTGTGTGGCTCAGATGGTAAACTCCCAGGCGGCCAACATCCGTTCAGGATGGAAGAACATCTTCTCAGTGTTTCACCAGGCAGCCTCCGACCACGACGAGACTATAGTGGAGCTGGCCTTCCAGACCACTGGGCACATTGTCAGTAAGTATGACTGCAGCTCTTTCCTCAGGTGATGAATAACAAGTGACAGAGGTCGTGTTGTGGACAGTGACACAGACCCTGACACAGTCGTGTGAGAAAGATTTCCTAAACCAACCAACCATCAAATTAAATCTCTAACTTCTTCTTGTCTTCTTTTCTTCTTCACTTCACTTATCACTCCTCTATCAGTGAAAACTTTCCAGGAGCACTTTGCAGCTGCTATTGATTCCTTCCAGGATGCAGTGAAGTGTCTGTCAGAGTTTGTGTGCAACGCAGCTTTTCCTGACACTAGCATGGAGGCTATCCGACTCATCCGACACTGTGCTAAATACGTCTCAGAAAGGCCACAGGTGGGAGCGGCTGATTCATCACTGCACTTAATAAAAACACAGTCTTGTGACAGAATAATGGCATTTATTTGTCAACTTTCTGAACGTGTGTCCCACTGTGTCTCCGTCCAGACCCTGAGGGAGTACACCAGTGATGACATGAACGTCGCCCCCGGTGATCGTGTGTGGGTTCGTGGCTGGTTTCCAATTCTGTTTGAGCTCTCTTGTATCATCAACCGCTGCAAGCTGGATGTCCGGACTAGGTAGGAAAAAACATTTCAGTGCAGTGACTAGACAACACTTTGTGACCTTTAACTTTCAGCCTCAGTGACGTCTTAGTGCTTTACCTGCTTCTATTTGGTGCAAAGATAAGACGTAAAAAACTAAATCACATGGAACACAAACAAGGTGTTAGACGTGAAAACACAAATAATGATAACAACAAAGACTGCTGAGCCTCAGACTTAAGTTAACATGCAGATTTAAGGATTGTAAGTGTTCTACAAATTAAATCTGTTAAATGATTTCTTGATTAATCAGTAAGCATGTTCGACATTAATCTGTAACCGTGATGCAGTCAGTGTGCCAATAATAAATGAAAGCTCACCCTTGAATGTAATATTGTCATTATAGAACAATTACCAACTAAAGTAAAACATATGATCAAAAGATTTTCATATTTTGGGACAATTTGCTCTCAAAATAAATATTTCTTTGCTTTCCTGTTTTTGTTCAGACAGAGACGAGAGATCGTTGTATTTCCAAACGGAATAAATACGAAACATAAAAACACTAAATTGACGAGGCGGTCTAACAGCTCCATAACACACAGAATATTCTTTAAAGAAAGCTGAAATTGTAAATTCTGATGTATCGCTTTATTAAAGCTGACTTCCAGTGGACTGATTCATATTTATTTACATATATTTTCAGTGATGTGACAATGTGGAGATGAGTCAGGTGTGCTGTAGTTTTTATACCTTCTGTGCCTTCTGTACATAGATTGGTCTCTCTGTGGCCATTTAGCCGTTTATATTCATAAGACCTGCTGCTAAATTTTGAATCCTGTTATCAACCAGTCATGGAGAAGAAAGAAGTTAAGACCCAAAAGTACCAAAATAAGACGATTAGACGATTAAAGAGATGATAAGGGTGCAGTAGAAGAAGCAGGATTGAAGCCTCTGGCTCACATTATGGTTGTAGTGATCTAACATTGAGCCCTCTTTGTTCTCGCTGGTCTCCGAGCTGTAAAGCAGTAAGACTGAACTGTTTGTCTTTGTTGACAGAGGCCTCACAGTCATGTTTGAGATCATGAAGAGTTATGGCCACACGTTCGAGAAGCATTGGTGGCACGACCTCTTCAGAATCGTCTTCCGCATCTTTGACAACATGAAGCTCCCCGAGCAGCAGACAGAGGTCAGAGGTCGCCGAGTCTCATGGCTGTTTATGTTTTGATGTCTTGTCTTGTGATTTGGAGAAGCAGAAGACTAACAACAGAAGACTACGTGTTCTGTTAGGATTATTTCCTTCGTCCTTGCATCACTCTATGTCTGCTTGTTGTTTGCTTCCAGAAAACTGAGTGGATGACAACAACATGTAACCACGCGCTGTATGCCATCTGTGACGTGTTCACCCAGTTCTATGAGCCTCTCAGTGAAATCCTGCTGGCTGACATTTTCACACAGCTCCAGTGGTGTGTCAGGCAAGGTGGGTGTTCAGATTCATGTCGACAGTACCTCGGGACATCAGTAAGGGACCGTACAAAAACTATTTCACCACCCCGATGTTATCCACATTGCCTTCTCGAAAGAAACGCTCACTCCAATTTCTCAAAATTTTCTAACTTTAACAAGTTGCTACATGTTGTTTCATCTTCAATTTGTTCTCATTACATTACTTATTATGAAAAACTGGTGACAACTTTGCCAAACATCAAGCAAAATAAATGAAATCAAATATAAATCTTGGATGAGATTTTTCCCACTGTCTGCAAAGAGAAAAGTACAGACAGTAAAGGTCTGACAAAAACGAGGCACGGAGAGAAAATGGCACCCCATTAATACCCTTTTATAACTTCAATAAAATATGAATGAAGCAGTGAAAAAATTACATGCACTACAGTGGATCCAAACATCAGCTGCTGTAACAGGATACTTTTGTCCAAAGACTTCAGTATTCATCTGTGGCAGGCGTGTTTTGAAGTCATCATCTTTCCTCTCCAGACAACGAGCAGCTGGCTCGATCGGGGACCAACTGTCTGGAGAACCTGGTGATTCTGAACGGGGAGAAGTTCAGCCCCGACGTCTGGAAAATCACCTGCTCCTGCATGCTGGAGATCTTCCAGAACACCAGCCCTCACGCGTAAGTCCTCCACCCACGTGCTCTCGAACAGCATGAACCACGCCTTTATTCAGTCTACGATGACAGACGAGTTCCTTTTAAATTGAATGTACTTCAAAGTTATTGTGCTTTAGTGCTGTGACAGGACGGAAGTTATCACAACACCTCATTTCCAATCTGCCACTGTTTGCTTTTCACATCAGTTTGTTGACTTGGCGACCGGCTGGACAGGATGAGGAAACTACAGATGGCAAACATTTTGTAAGAACACAAACAAATGTGCTCATTAACTTAAACGATAATTACTCTATGTACAACCTGTGAATGTCCTCGTTGCTCCGCGTCTACAGGATGCCGACTTCGACAGCCAGTCCCAGAGCAGCTACGACAGAGCTCTCTCTGAGAGAGGACACAGCCAGATGTCCAGCGACGACACCTGGAAGGGCAAGTCCAACGCCCGTGAGTACAAAGCATCCACAAGCAAACACACACACACCGAAAATCTGTGTGAAAAACATATTTTAACTGTTATATGATAGATTTGTCACTGTAAATAAACTGCAATTGTTGCTCACATCTCTACACCTCTGTTTTTTTCTGTTCAACAGGACTGTCGGACCAGAAGCTGTTTGCAGGGCTGCTCATTAAATGCGTGGTACAGCTTGAACTAATCCAGACCATAGACAACATCGTCTTCTTCCCAGCAACCAGCAAAAAAGAGGATGCTGAGAACATGGCTGCTGCACAGGTTGATTACAACAGCTACGATATAGATTATAGATATAGATTTTTTTTACCTTTTTTTTTAGGGTGGGTTAGTTGAAACTGTGAACAAAGAAAAGGGATGCAAAGCTTATCTATTGTTCTTCATCTTCTCTGACATAAGTCAACTTATGTCAAATCATACCTAGGCACAGTAAGTCATCTTAAGGAGACAGCCCCGTCAGTTATGCTTAAAGTGTGTCCTCTTGTGTCAGCGAGATGCTCTGGAGGAGTCGGAGTCTGAGGGAGGCGAGGCGGGTCTGGATCAGGGTATGTACAGACACATGACTTCTGCACACCTCTTCAAGCTGCTGGACTGTCTGCTGGAGTCGCACACCTTCGCCAAGGACTTTAACTCCAACAACGAACAGAGAACAGCGCTCTGGAGAGCAGGTAAATGTAAAGAAAGAGAGTCCTCTAATATTTGAGTTCATAAATTATATTATATCTTTTGCTCTTGTTACATGTGTGTGACATTCAGTGGAAAGTTTTAGGAAAAAGGCAAAACATGAGACAAAAACAGCCTCAGACTGTCGTTAAGATATTTTATCACCACCTTATAAAAAGTTCTAAAATAATTCTGTTTGATTTAGTCTGAATTTAAACTCAGAAAGGTTCAGGAGGATACTGTGCTGTGCCTGTATGGAGCCTGAAAACTTGAAGAATGCTATTGTCTGAGGTCACACTTTTCAGTGTCTTTAATTTAACTAGAAACCTGCAGACATTTTCAAGTTCCACATGCTTTTGCACACAAGGCCTTTCCTCTGTATGTGTGTGTGTTTATTTAAGTGGGGTTATATGAGGTACTTATCCATAATCGGTGTACTTACTCACTTATGGTCTACTCACCCCCAATGTGAAGAGCAGGCAGGAGGACCAGCATGGAAGATAAGCGATGTTCTGCTGTGGACAGGGTCAACAAAACATCCTGAAAAAAGGCAAACCAAAATAAGTCACTATCGCTGTCAGTGTGTGCACCGTATTTAGAATATTTACACCTTACCTTGACATCAGACAACCTGTGCCGACAGGAAATAGAAGTGTTTATATTCATCAATGTTGTTTTTTGGTCCATCTCGGTCTTGATCACTTTCAGATTTCAGTGTCAGCTTCAGTGTCCTGTGATTCTGCCCTTTGTTTCACACACACGGCATGTCATGTGGTGTTGGTTCTTAGTTTGTTGTTCTGTCTCTCTCTCTTCCTCTCAGGCTTTAAAGGGAAATCCAAGCCCAACCTGTTGAAGCAGGAGACGAGCAGTCTTGCCTGCAGCCTGAGGATCTTGTTCAGGATGTACTCTGACCGTCAGCTGCAGGACTCGTGGCCTGACATCCAGACACGCCTGCTGCTGTGAGTGCAACATGCCACACCATCATCAAGTATTTGACACAGAGTGACGATGAGATGGGACGATGAGCTGGACACAACCAAAAAGTACATTTGTTGTGGACACAGCAGGACTGTGTTTGTAGGATTGAATCCAAATAAACTGTGTGTGTGTTTATTTTAATGAAGAAAAATGTCATCTGGTGCAAGATGAGGCAACGTCAGGCTGTGGATACAATGACAACACTTGTTAGCAGATCATCGTTTTGATGCTTTTGTTGACAGTCAGAAAAATGTAGAACATCGTCTGACTTTTTCTACATTTAACAACGGAAAACGAACTGTAAAAAAACCCACACAGTTCATATCAGTGTCGCTTATTTTCTCTCCCTCAAAATACGTCCTGTGTGTGATCGGCTGGTAAAACATTAATCCTTAGATAAATAAGCACCAACTGTGTCACTTTCACAAAGTGCGGTGCTGCTGTTTGTTCTGTGTTGAGTGAGCTGTTTTGACACATGGCTCATATCTCATTATATATTTATGAAGTGTGTGTGTGTGTGTTGTAGAATATATTGGCATGCTGGAGCCTGGTACAATCACCTTGTGTTTGTCACTGAGCAGCTGCACTGGAGTGTTTGACTCATGTATGACATCAAGAATACGTATGTGTGGTGTTAATCATTAAATGGTCGCTGGTGGATATGTAGCCTGAGCCTGCTCTTCTTCACTGATGATGATAATAGTGTGTGTTGTGTTGTCTCTCTCAGGGTGTGCAGTGAAGCTCTGGCCTACTTCATCAGTCTGACTTCAGAGAGCCACAGAGAGGCATGGAACAGTCTGCTGATGCTGCTGCTCACCAGGACGCTACGGCTGCCCGATGACAAGGCAGGAACACACACACACACACACACACACACACACACACACACACACATTATTACATACATATTCTGTGTTAACTGTATGTAAAGGACAAGTTTGATCAAGGCAGGGCAGGAATGCATTTGAACGCACACCTTACACACCTGTACAAACATAATAACTGTGTGATCAGAATTCAGATCAGAATTTAAAGACATGACCTGGGCAGAAATGTGATAAAATATCAATTAATTAAAAATGACGAGGGCAAACATGGACGTGACCCCGGTAACTCTTAATTTATTTCTTTGATATTATCGGAATGACAAGCACTTGCTGACACCTAATGAATCACACCCTCTCTGTGTGAAAGCATGATTCACTGATGAGTCACGGCAGTCCATGACTCAGCTTTTCTTTTCAGGGCATTTTAGGCCAAAACTCTCTCAAAGCTTTTTTTTTTTTTTTTTAAGTCAGAAAACAACCAAAACAAATGCAGCTTGAAGCAGGAGGAAATGTCGGCGCCGCACAGGCAGCTTTAGAAGAAAACGACAATACCACACAAACCACTGCATCAACACAAACCCTGACAGTATTGTTGAAGTGGACTGGCCAGCACTGTTCTCTTGTGCAAGACCTGTTGTGAAGTTTGGGTTGTTGTGGTTAAAGTTGTTCAGACAAATCTACAAATTGTTTGTTTGACTGAACGCAATTTCGTAACTCAGTGAAATCATATTCATGAGCAGGAAAAGACAATAACATAAAAATGGACTCTGTGCACAGTTCAACGCCCCGCTGTGAACTCTTGGGCCTTTTAGCAGCGCCCACAGATCCCAGAGCAACAACCCTTCTTTTCTTTCATTTACAAAAAGGTCCAAAAGAGAGACCACAGCGAAAAAATCTTTAAGTGATAGTGTCAGAATTTAAATCGATATTCAGCAAACGGCTCCTTCTCAGTGTCAGAATTCGGCTGGACTCGAGCTTTCTAAGGTTTCTGTGCAGAACTCTAAAATGTTTTGTTGCGTCAGTTTCATCCAAAGCAGGAAGACTCAAAGTGGCAACTCCGCCAGATGAATCACACTTAGAAACACAACTTCATCGCAGATAAGGAATCGAAATAAACAACTCAGGTCTGTAAAGGTGCTGTGAGAAGAAAGTAGTCTTGTAGAGGACGAGAAGCAGTTTCTAAACCAGTTCTCAGGAGAGGAAAACAAGGCCAAACACTTGTGGTGGACTAATAAATAGCAGCACTTCACAGTGGATGGTTTGAAAGTAGTCCTATTTACTGATGATTCCAAGTTTGAGGTTCATGGCAGTTACAGAAGGGTGTATGTGAGGAGACGAACAGGAGAGAGAATGAAATCAAACCCACGGTGAAACATGGTGGTTTGGGGGAATATTCAAGTCTGGGGCTGGAGTTGGACACATGCACTGAACTGACTCCACCCTGATGAAAGAGAAGCAGCACTCCATTCATCACTCTCTGGTTTACATTTCTTCCTGCAGCAGGAGAATGACTCCAAACACACCTCAAAGCTTTACAAGAACTATTTGAAGACCAAAGACAACCAATCATGGACTTTCCTGCACAGTCACCTGACCTGAACCCCTCTCAATGTTTACTGGGTCACTTGAAGATGGAGAAAGCAAAGTGTTCTGTCACAAGCAGCTCTTTGGAACATTGTCAGATCATGCTGTGATAACATGAGTCATCAAGTCAGGAGTCCAGCTCGAGTGCACGCTGTCATTAAAGAAAAAGGGGAACCAAGCAAACACTGAGATGTTCTGAGATCCATGTAAAGTTTTCACTCAAATAGTTAAACTCATATTATCTTTTGCACATTCATAACGAATATAAATGAAAAGTGTCTTGAGTATATTCTGAATATTTTAAAATACACTGGTTATTATTGGCATTAAGCATTCAGGTTAAAGCACACACTGTGTCACTTGGTTGAATCTTGATGCTAACTTCCATTTTCCCCCTCTTCTTCCAGTTCAAGCCGCATGCTTCCTGCTACTACCCCCACCTCTGTGAAATGATGCAGTTCGACCTGATCCCCGAGCTGCGGGCCGTCCTCAGGCGCTTCTTCCTGCGCATCGGCTCTGCCTTCCACATCGCTGCGCCCGAGGGGGTGTACGCCCGAACTCCCTCATCCTAAAAATGGGGTCATGCTTGAGGGATATATGGAGAAATAGACATTGTCGAGTAGATCACAAAGTGGACATGAGAGGACCCCCTCCCTTCTCTCTCTTTCTCTCTCCCTCTCTCTCTTGTGGACTGGAACTGGGGCTGCGGCGTCAGGGGGAAGACGACAAAGACTGTAGCTTTTCTGTCTCAGTTCAGGACTCTGCATTAAAGTGTTAAGCTTTTCTACTGCGCCTGTAGAAAAGTCTTCACCCTGTCCTTCCTCCCTTCTCTCTCGGGGATGAACAGCACTGTGACCAGCACTCTCTGCTGACTGTAGTCATTCATCATCCCCCTGACTCTCATCTCAAACTGCAATGACTAGAAAAGAGGAACTGTAAACAAATAATTTATTGATATTGTTGCAAACCCTGTATCTGATTTTGTTTTTTTTGTTTGTTTGTTTGTTTGTTCTCTTTCTGTTTTAAAAGAAAAATACTTGACAGGTAAAAGTCTATCTACATGCTGAAGGCAAATGAGCGTTGACATTGAAGTTTTGACATTTGACCTTTGAGAAAGTCTCTCGGCCGCCTGTGCCTGTTTAGAAAACGATGACACAGTCGGTGTCGCCCTTATCGTGAGTTTGGTGATGAAACAAATCAAAATATGTTGTAATATCTGGACCGTCACGTTTCAACGCCCATCCCAAAGCAATGTTTGTCACTTTATTGTTTATGTTCCCCTCTTCTGTCCGTCTGTGTTACTCGGTAGCGAGCTGATCTTCAGCACTATCAAAGATCTAACGTGGCTTCGTTTGTTTGTGAAGTCTCTGCTCTCTGTGACACAATAGTCCCATCATCTTAATCATATCTTGCCTTGTTGATGAGATTTTACTTATTTATTTTTGCTCTTGCTTTAATTTGTTTTTGTGATTATTTTTGCTGGTTTACAATGAAAGCTTGTAAAAACACGCTACTTCCCTGTCATGCATTCCTTCGTGTGTTGACCCAGTAAGCCTTACACTGAAGGACGTAACATGGAGTCGACTCCTCCTGGCTTTAAAATGACAGACTCCTCATAAAACCCTCCACTAACGCATCAATTGGCCCTCTAAGGTGACACAGTGGTTGTTTATTTCCCCACACACTCTTTTTGCACATCAGCTGCTGACAGTTTGCTCGTGTATTAACACCGCTCAGTGTACCGACCTCCTCTGGACGGTTGGAATGCCCATCAGTGTTGTGTCACATTCAACAGTAGAGTTCAAACACAGGAAGATCCGGGATGCAGAGTGAGTCTCTGCATCCTGAACCTTTCCTAGTTTATTCCATGCCTTTTTTTAAAAAAAGAAGGATGTATGTAATTATTTAAAGTGCATTTAAATATTTTTTGAGAAGCATTCCTTCCCTCGCAACTATGGATGTCTACTTTTCTTCCCTAAAGCTAGGGAATATATAAATATATATATACAGTAAATGAAAAAAATGCAGACTGTAAAGTTTTCAATGTAAGATACATAGAAATGAAAGTGCTATACGGTTCTATACATAATATTGTGATGTAATCTTCCAAGCATTTGGTGAAGTATCAATAAAACCTGAATTCTGATCCACTCCAGTGACTATGGATTCACTTTGAAAGTGGTTTAGTGTGTTTACTTGAAAATGTTGCGAAACACAGGCGGAACTAATAACACATAAAGAAATGTTGCAATCAGGGTTTTCCAGGTTATTGTAGTTCTTCAACCCTGAGCTTTTCTTGGCTGTGACCAGGGCGAAATGAGATTTTGCCTGAGGGTTCCTGAAGCCAGTGTTACCTTTTTAAATAAGCAATTTTTAAGTTGAGCTCAGGTGTGTGTGTGTGAAGTCCACGAGGTGGCGCTGCACTCAAACTGGTCCACGAGCCTGGCGCGCGCTACATTTTGGGGGTAACAAAGGTTACCATGGAGACCTCTCACATCCTTTGTTTTGTCCAGTAAAGTGGAAAGCTGCCTAACAGCTGCTACACGGAGCCCTTTTATTGTTGTTGTTGAAAACCCGCCGTGTTATTACGTAAACAAGTAATTGAATTATCAACTTAGATAATTTATGTAAAGAAACATTTAGTAGCTACGAGTAGCCAGGCTGGGATTTCCTCGCTCCCTCGTTAAAAGTCAAGGGAGCGACTCTCAAAAGCTGCCGTCCGGTGAGAATATTACACCCCTCTTTTCCTCCAGATGAATTTGTTGCAGACCCCTCACACTGGATGAAGTTGTCATCTATCTGGCGTGAAGTTACGTACGTGAGCGTTACGCCAGCAGTGGGCGGATCTGTGGTAACCAGTAGCTGGATGAGTGATCTCCGTCGGCGTTAGCCAGAGAGAGGCTAGCAATGACGGATAGGATTATTCCTGCCGGGGTCTGGATCGTGAGGCAGCAGACATGATTTCATGGAGACCACCCTACAAGTAAGTCTCTTTTTTTAAATATATTTCTACTGACGCATTTCTAATGAGTGCGGTCGTTTTGTTGGCGTTTGTGTGTGTGAGAGAGAGAGAGAGAAGGGTGGAGAGGGTGGATTTTTTTCTCTGAATCCAAGCTACTCAGAGAGGAAAAGGGAGGTCGACAGATTTAGCCCATCATTTTGTTTCCTGCTGGCTCCTTCCAGGCAAATGTTCGCCGACAGCAAATTGAAGCAAACGTTTTTGAAATACAAAAAATACAACAACAACAAAAAAACAACCTTAACCGGGTTTACAGTTAACGAATGTGTGCGACTACACCGCAGACTCCGTATCCAGCAGTGACAGCCATCTTCAGCGGCTGCCTACAGTAGCGTTACCACAGGCGGTCTTGTAACGTAGGAGGGATAGTTTTGTAACGCCTGTGTTGTTGTGGAGTGTCTTTGCAGCTGGGACACAGGGTGGTGCATTTATTTATTTATTTATTTATTTCATGCGTGGTGATTAAAGGTCTTTAACTCAGTGTTTATGACAGGAGAGTGGAATGGCCTGTGCTGCCTTCAGGGGCTCTTACTAAAACCCGTCCACTCTGTTAACTGTATAATTGGAGGGGTTTGCAAAATGTGTTAAATTAAGTGTTTTTTTTATTATTATTATTGTAAATATGAACATGTGTGTTGAGTCAAGCAGTACGAGGCGCAGTCGTGTCGTTTATGTTTATAGTCAATGACATGGCACAAGCGACAATTTGCTTTGCTTGTTTCGGTGTTTGCAGCCGCTCTTCGCGCCGTTTGTTTGGCTGTATTGTCGGGGACATGCTGTAGTTAAGCCTCACGTTATGTGTGTTATTGTGTGTGTGTGTGTGTGTGTTATTGTGTGTTGTGCTCCTGCCCGTGTGAAGAGAGCCGCATTTAACGAGGGTTCTCGAACGCCTCCGTAGGGCGTCGTGTTACGTAATAGAGAGGAGGGTTTCGCGAGGCTGGGTGTGCGGAGAGGGGCTATGGTAGGAGAAGGAGGAGGAGGAGGAGACGTGCGGACGCACACACACAATCTGTACACAAAGTGGATATTTTACATTCCTGCATTCCTGACAGCTCTTCTAAAGACAGACAGACAGACAGACAGACGGGTTGACGACAGTCTGACAGCAGCGAACGAAGCGAGGACGACTCCCATGTGATTTTGTGTCTGGTAAGGAGAGCCCGTGTTCATGTGTTCACATGTTGTGTTCTGTAGTCTGAATCAGAGAAACAGGCTTTTATAGCAGGAGTGTGAGTACATGTTTATCCTGGAGATTTTCCATCGAGAACACACACACACACACACACACACACACACACACACACACACACTTCGTGTTTGGAGTTAATGTTTGAGCCATCGTCTTTTCTTTTTTTTTTTTCTCGGAATGTTGCGTTCAGGTGCCACATCTCGTCGCTGGTATTCCTGTAGGAGCTGCGTGCTGTTTACATCAGCGCTGTGCTGCTTTAAAAAAAGCATGAGCCACGTGTTGGGAGCGTGGGGACCAGTGTAAACACTGCTGCCTTGTGGCTCTTTATCTGCTCCAACGGGGGTCTCTCTCTCTCTCTTTCAGCCTTTCACTACGAATTACGGAACCAGAATAGTCCACATTTCCCGTGTTATGTGTGAGAAGTTTTTGGGACTTTGTAAAACTTGGGGGGCAAAAGCGTGGCCTGGCCCGGATCCAGCAGAGGCTGTATCGGGCTTCCATTGTGCTGTCACGAGTATTATGTAATAATAGCACCATTTGCATGGAGCTCTCCCTTCCCATCCGCCTCACACCCAATATTAAATGTCAATATTGTTGCAGGAAAGGTCAGGTTCCTTCCCACATGGTGATCAGCAGACAGTTTGGGATCATCAGCGGGTCATTGCCTCCCACATCTCTTTGTATGCCTGCATCCAGCATTCAGTGATTGACAGTAGAGGATGAGGGACGGCTTTGTCAGACAAGCTGCTCTGATTCTCTTTTGTTTCAGGGATGTAGTCCCACTTTAAACTCAGTTTACTGGTCGCAGGCTGTGGGCATTAATCTTTAATGAAGTGCGTCTTTCATCATATATCATGATATTGACAATCTGTTTTTCTGTCATCAACGCAGAGGTGACATTCGTGCGGCAGTTATTTGTTCATCTCTGAGCTCAACGGCAGAATGTCTCAGACCGCGTCAAAAGGCAGACGGGGAATCGTGTTGACAGACACAAATTGCTTGTAAATCCATGAAATTAAAAGTATCTCTTTGTTTCCTGGACTACTTTTTCAGCGTATGAATGATCCCTTCTATTCCTCTTATTGTCCCCTCAGGGAAATGAACAGTTCTTTTCCTGTTTGACTGACATGCAGATTATTTTCACAATCGATTGTTTTGAAAAATCTCACGTCATATCTTATGTTTTCATTTGGTTCTGATTGTTTTTATTTGACCAGCAGTTCAAAAGCTGAACACATTGTGTGCTCTCATATGTAGAGCTGCAGTGACGATTAATCAACCCACAGAAAAACAATCTGCGTCCATTTTGTTAATTGATTCATAATCAAAGTGATGTTTCGGGGGAAAAATGACAGAAGACGCTGAAATCTGGAGATTGTCTGCTTTACTCTGAAAATCTTCACCTTGGACACTGAGAAACTGGGGAGGACACTATTCACTATTTTCTGATATTTAATAGACCAGTCGATTACTCTAGAGAACTGCAGATCAGTCAATAATATCATCGTTACTTAGCTCTACATGTACGACAATCATAAAATGTTCATAGTTGAGAAGCTCAAACCAAATAACTGACACGATGAATCGGTTATCCAAAAAGTTTTTAACTCCTAAACCATCCTGACTCTTCTTTTTTTTTCAGCATGACCACTAGAGAAGTTCTTCTTCTATGTGTTATTTATTAATAATGATTCACACACAAACTAAAGGTGTGTGTGCCTTAGTCAATGCCATGACCCTTTCATACCGGAATGATGTCAAAGGTTTATCCCTGTGTGACTCCTAACACAAGACTGTTTGATACGTCAATACTGAACCGCAGAATGACAAAGGATAGTCCAAAACCTATCTGCTATCGTTGAGTTCATTAAGAGGTCACTCTGTTATGAAATTCAGAGATATTGCAAACAGCAAAGACGTCTGACGTGATGTAATCCTATCGTGACAACTCTTGGACAGTTGCACAAGTGGAGAATATATCTGAGAGGATTCAGACTGCAGCATGATAATGTGTAATAACACCCGGAATAATTGACCTGTTCCTGAGTCAGTTTTGTTTGGTGATCTGCAGACCAGTGTGTAAGTGACAGACACAGCCGGAGCTGAGACAGACAAGGAGCCTGGAAGTTCAGACTGCAGGTCAGAGGTCACTGATTTAGGAGCTGGTGACTGTCTGTGCGGAGCTACAGGCTCAGACTGTCCTCTGATCTCTCCTCACCCAAACCTCACCTTCCTCACACCTTCCTCTCCCTTTGTCTTTCACATGCTCTCCTTCTCCTCTCTCTCTCTCTATCTTACACTCACACACATTCCCTCTACCATTGTCTCATTAATACCATTGCCATCTGCTCCATATGTAACAGCCCAATTAGAGAGATGCTCTTTGACCCCACCTGTCCAGATTTAATTTGAAAATCTCCAGCCATCCCGACGCACTTCTCTTTCCTCACACATACACACATATGATCACAGTGTTCTCTGAGCTATCCAGACTTTGACCTTTCCTTGTTGTCTCTCTACAGGACCTGAGCTGATTTGTCAGCCCTGTGTAGGTTTGGTTTTCATCCCCCCCCCCCCAAGTGTCCTCTGGATATCAGCTGACCATGGTGGTCTGAACGAAGGAGACGCAGGGAGAAAGCCTGGAACGGTGTGTGTTCACTCTAACACAGCAAGGAAAGCGGCAGAGACGGACCGGAGCAAAGAGGGAAAACATATTTAAACACAAAATGTCTCAAAACAGAGAACTGGTGATTTTCTATATAAACTATAAACTCTCCCAGAGGGACTATCCTCTCAACATGGGACTCAGAGAGCCTCCGAACAGGACTGATGAAGGGGAGGCTGGGGTGGGTGAGGAACAGCGGGTAGAAACGCACGCCAACGGGACTTTTAACGGCACGAGTCCCAGTACCCCTCCAGGATCCCCGCCACGGCAGCAACAGCCACCATCAGTGACGAACATGGACGCGGTGAAAGAAGCCCTCCGAGACTCGGCCAACGAGTTCGAACTACGATACGCCCGCGCCTTCAACGACCTGCACAACCAGCTCCACATCACGCCGGCCACAGCCTACCAAAGCTTCGAGAACGTGATGGACGAGGTGTTCCGGGACGGAGTCAACTGGGGCCGCATCGTGGGGCTGTTTGCTTTCGGCGGGGCGCTGTGCGTCGAGTGCGTGGAGAAGGAGATGAGCCCGCTGGTGAGCAGGATTATCGAGTGGATGACGGTCTACTTGGACATCCGCATTCAGCCGTGGATCCAGAGCCAAGGAGGATGGGTGAGTGTCTCACACTAACACACACACACACACATTAATTGCCAGTGTGATGCTTATTTCAAAGGTGAGGCAAGCTGAGGTCGCCTGTATGGAAAACCTCCCTGTTGACACCTTTCCTTTACACCACAGCTGCAGGCAACACTGAACAGCAGCCAGTCGGAAAGTCGGGATAATTCCTGTCTGTATTTTTCCAGCTAGTTCTGCGAATTGTGTGTGGATGCTGATGGCTTCTGCCGCTGTGAGAGTTTTTGTGCTGATTCAGTCGTGGTTTTATGAGTGTTTCAGTGTGTTGTATGCATCATGTGCTTGCTGGGCACCTGGGTTTCTATTGACATCCAGTGATTCTGCATCAATGGTGGTGAGCTGTATGTTGTTGGTAAAAGAAAATCCTTTTTTTTTTTTTTTTTGCACCACATGTTGTAACTCCGCTCCTGACATATCAGCCGTATCATTCAAGACAGGAGACTGTGACGCAGGGGTGGGGTAGGCGGACGAGAAAAAAGTCCTCAGATTAGATATCGTGGAGAAAACCTCGATAACAGGCCGTACACATGGTCTTAGAAAAAAAAAAAGGCTGCCTGTGCCTGAAAACGGTAAAAACAGAATGTTTGTGTGGTCAGCAGCTGCTTCAGCTGTTCTCTAATTGATCGGCAGCATGGGGCTCAATGAGCTGAATCGAAGTGGGAGCTTAACAGGCTTCATCAGGGCTTTGTAGCCCGCCTGCCTTGGGATCGAAGTTCTCTCATCACAGGGTGGGATGAAGTCCAGGGCTTTTACAGATAGCCCTTTGTTTTAGTCCGGTCAGTTGATTGGCTCTTAGCTTTTTTTTTTTTTTTCTTCCACTATCTGTCCATTTTTCCTCCCCTGCCCTGTCCTCTTTTCTGTTGTGTTCTTCACCGAGGCAGCTGCACGCAGATGAAAGCAGGTTTTTTTCTTTTTTCTGGTGTTAGCTGGAGAGCGGGCTGTCCTGGTACTGACAATCCCAGTGTGTGTTTGTGTTTGTGTGTGCATATGTGCGTTTGTAACACTTCCAGGACAGTTAAGGTCAGCTCTTTTCCTTTGTGGCAGCCATTTGGTGTTATGAAGGAGAGCTGGGGGGGGGGCTGAGGGGAGGGGGGGGGGGGGCTGTTTATATTTTCTCCTGCGCTGTATGGTCAGGTCGAAGGTCGATCCTATGGCTACTGACGTCCCAGTGGCTGAACAGCGTCCCTGAAATATAATCCCATTGGACAGAAAATGTCTTTGTGTTGTTTGCGCTGCAGACATTTAATTTATTTAAACCTGGAACCTGGAGATAACCCAGAGGACAGAGGCAGCAGTGAGGATGTGATGATAAAGGCCAGACCCGGGGTGTCAAAGCTGTGGGCCAGCACTAGCCAAAGGGTCCATTTCAGCCCACTGGATGACTTTGCAACATGTAACGTGTAATTAAAAATGAGGATCACGCTGTCCTACTAAAAGTATCAGGTCCTGTGCTGTATACACAGATCTGACATGCATACAGACTATGTGATGTACTTGTCTGTGGTGTTCATGGAGGAGCTGCCGGTGGGAAATGTCGTTGTCAAAAAGGTGAAACATGGAGTCTTCTTCAGAGGTAAATGAAGAGCCAGTCTGCTTGGTGTGTTCATAGCACCTTTCAGTGCTCAATGAACATCATATTTAAAAACCACTGTCAGACTCATCATGAAGAAAAAAGAACATACAAGATAAGTGTCATGTTGGCTGGTTTGAGGAAACAGTTTGTTTTTGGTCATTGCCAAGAGATCAGTGATGCAACTGTGAAAGCTTGTTAACTTATTGCTGAGTAAATAGCATCAGCATCAAAACACGCTCTAATATGAACGCTGAAGGCTGCAGAGAGCGGTGCCCTGACAAGGGACACGCTTTAGCCAACATCAGCCTGAGGAGACAGACAGGAAGATAGAGTCTGGGATCTTGCTGGAGATTTAGAGCCAAATTAAGTCATTTGTTGCACTCCCAGTTGCAATTGATGAAAGCGTGGTTATTATGAATGTTGCCCAATGCGTCATATTCACCCGTGGCGTTGATGAGACTTGCCTCACAGACACCACAATGGCAAACATTGTCAACTCTTGGACGGGGTCAGGATGGACTGGTCTGGCAACAGATGGCGCACCGTCAGCGATCAGGAAAAAAAGGAAGGTGTGGTGACAAAATTCAAAGAGAAAGTACACAGGCCACAAATGGAGGGCATGGTTGTTGGGCTTTTCACATCGCGTCATGAAAGTGGTCGGTTTGAATCAGTCTGTTTGACCACAATCCCATGGCCTACCCTAACACACTGAAGTTCTGTGATTAAAGCCATGTTTGCCTCAGTGAACAGATCAGTACCTCCACACAATGGCAGCCCTGACTGCAAAAGTATTGTGCATGTTTGGTCCTACTTACCTTTGTGAACAAGCTTTTTTTTCATAATGAGGATCAATAAAACAAAACCGTGTTCTCGGCTCACACATGAGCACTTAAACAACATTATGACTTTGGCAGCTGCTCAAGATTTTGACACCTAATATTGATGCACTCACGAAGGCTGAAAGGTGCCCGGTTTCAGGAGCTTGTAAACAACGAGAAGCATGTAAAGTGCAGATTCAGAGGCCGGCCCTTTTAAGATCAGATTGGGTTGTATGACACCCCTGGGCTAAAGCTTTGCATCATACTGATGATGGTTGTTGTTTGTTGAAGGGATCCAGCTTCCAGATGTCTGGACTCATAAATGCAATACTGACCCATTTCTGGATGCTGATGTTTTTAGTCCTATCATAGAATCATTGCTAGGGATGACGATGTTGTGCTATTGACTTTGAGCCCAGCACCTCTTTCACACAACATTTCCTGAACGTATTGCCATCAAGATTTATAGACATTCTTGTTCACCAGAGGATGAACCTTCGATGATCCACCATGAGGGTGACATTTATGATCTCTTTTCGTCCAGCACCACCACGCTGTCAAAAATGTTCTTTAGTTTAAACCCAACTTCCTGCGAAACATTGCAACACTTTGTGTTTGGAGATAACTAGCAAATGTTGCATGGTAACACACTAACGTAACACGAAATAGAGTGAGCACTTGTACCAAAGGGAGGGACGTTAAGATAGATCAGCGATGAGGAGGTTGACGTAATTCTTCCACCTGACGACTAATAAATATTTTTACCATCGGTGTTGTCAACATACCGGCTATGTGTGGATGATCTCATGTAGTCGAAGTTATCTAGGCAGCCACCACACACTCCCACACACACATTCGCAGAAAAAGGCTTGCTTAGCAACAAGTGGGACTAAAGACATCAGTCCACGTGTCGTAACTGCTGCTGGTGGTTTGTGGCGCGCACGTCAGTGTAACCTAGACATGCAGAAGTGACTTCATTCCAAATTTTGAATGGATGAGCATGTTGACTGTATCAAGTGGTACGGTTTCACTTCTCCTAGTGTAACATTGTCTTGAGCACATGATGCCACTTCCTTCCCCATTTAGTTTTGCATCATTCACTTTTATTCTGCTGTTGATCCAGTCACATGGTGCCGGGGATACAGCGTTAGCTTGGTTTGTGTCCCTGTTGGTTATTCATCAGTTGACACACTTAGCCTCAGGGGGTAGTCCCAAGCTGCGACGCCCAAACTAAAATATACGCTTCAGCAAGTGATTTACCGCCGGAGTTTCATCGGTTCTTCACATCACTCTGTTGCTTTTCCCGTCTTTGTCACATTGTGATTACTTCGTCTTTTTTGTGGTTTGTCTGTTCAAAGCCACCTACACTTTCCCTGAAATGTACCAGAGTCTCTGAGTAAACCCACAGGAGGCTTTGTTGTTTTTCTTTCTCGCTTTCTGTCTTTTTATTTCCCCCTTTCTTTCTTTCTTCCTTCCTTCCCTCCCTCCGTCCCCTGACGCCTCCTCACAGGGATGAAGCTCAGAGCCGTTGGCAGATGTGGGAACCTGAGTAAAGCTGTGAGGCAGGTGTGCCCCGATGAGTGAGTGTTAGCTGATGAAATATTAGTCTGCTCTAAGCAGCTACAAGGTCACACATGCACACACACACACACACTTTCACTTTGATGTTATTGTTGCTTCCCAAATGTTTAAATCATCTCTGTCTGGGAGGATTATGACTGAGAAAAGAGAGAAATAACAAACGGACCATTTAAATCAATCTTATTGATTAATCTTGATGTTCAGTCATTTATTGATTCAAGCTCAGGTCCCCCAAAAATGTGACTTCACAGTATTTGTCGTCGTCTGAGCTGCATTGTCTGACACTATAGATTTCCTTCAAGAGCTAAAACCTCATCAGAGAAGATATTTTTATTGGCAGCTGTTTTGACAATTGATTTCTTTTAATAAAGCAAAATATCAAACGTCCTCTGTTTCCAGCTTTTCACATGTAAACATTTGATGGTTTTCTTTGTCATGTATGACAATAAACCCAAACTGAGCTGCAACAATGATCAACTATTTTGATAAATGATGAATTTTAAGGGGGAAAAAATGTCCAAATCGGACGTCACCATGGGGCTTTGGGAAACGGCGATCAACATTTTTCACCATTTTCTGACTTCTGATTTAATCGATGAATCAAGGAAATGACAGATTAATCAATAAAAATAATATGATAATAAAACTAAAATATAAAAATAATAGTTAGTTGCAGCCCTAGACTCAATATCTTGGCTCAGTGAATTTGTAACAATAATTTTCAGTATTTTCTGACATTTCGCAGACAAAAGCCACAGTTCGGTGTAGGTTTTCAATCGAAATCGGCGACGCAGTCTTTAGAACTGAAGAAGTAGTTGAGGTGACGGTTAAATATTGAAAAGTGAAAGGTGTTTTTGCACAACAGAGCAAACCTTGCTGTCATAAAAACTGATAACGCCTCAGCATAAATGATCCCGCTGGAGCTCATTTTGGAGCCTCTGCTGTCCAGGATGCTGAGATATTTGATAGTAGCTCGGGGTGTGAGATAAATATGCTCAGCCAGATTCTCCCTGTTTAAAAAAAAAAAGAAGCACAGGAGCAAAGCCATATATTGTCAGATAATAAACCTTGGCAGACAGCAGAGGTAGAGACAGTGCTACCGACCTAATAATGCTGTTTCCAGCAGAGCAGGCGATGGCAGTGATTACTCAGTGGAGATTGAGCCGCCTCGGGGTGGGGGTACGGGGTTATTACCAATTATAGATGAATAATATCTCGACCTGCTACTGGGGGAAACAATGTTTTTTTTTCCCCCTTCTGACAGACTAATAAAGGCTTAACTCATTTAGAAGAACCACACTGCTGCCGTGTACGGAAGCTTGGCTGGACCATTATCTCAGTTGTACTGCTTTGTGCTGTTGACGGTTTCTGTAAGGTCAAGGAAAAGTTAAGTACAAGAAAAATGCCCTCGAGCAAGTCTGTCTATATCGCCTAGTGTTTTTATCACCTCTGCCACTTATGGCTGTATACAGAACATGTCGCTACGCAATGGTATATTCTTTTCTCTCTTTCTTATCGTCAGCACTAATGAATCCTTACACTTGTCAGCACTAATGAATGTGTCTACTAACAAGTGACATGCTCCCTTATTACCATGAACATACACCGATGAGTGACCACTGACAGGCAAAGTGAGTATCACTGATTATCTCGTTATCATGGCACCTGTCAGTGGGTGGCATGTATCAGGCAGCTAGTGAACACTTTGTCCTCAAAGTTGAAGTGGTAGAAGCAGGAAAAATGCGCAAAAAAAGTGCAAGGATTCGTGCAACTTTGGGCCAGAATTGTGATGGCCAGTTGACTGGGTCAGTACCTGTAGCATCAGAAGAGGTCAAAGGAAGGAAAAGCGGTGAATCGTGGGCTTGGGCGACCAAGGCTCAATGATGCACGTGGGGAACAAAGGCTGGTCTGTGTGCAGTACTTCGAAAGCAGAGCTAGGTAGCAACTGAGTGTAAACAAGAATAAAAAACAAGCATATGGTGCTAACACACTGAAGGCTTTTATGCTGTTGTGGGAGGGATTATGCTCAGGGTGGCCTCAGCGTGTCACCGAGCCACCCTTTAGGACCGCCCACAAAATCTTTGACTGAAAACTGGTGAAAAACTGTTTGAACCTCTAACTCCACCATATATCCTTCAGAGTCTTTTCACGTTTTCAGCAAGTATTTTCCAACATATTTAATGTATTTTGAAAGAAATCTTTACACAGACTTTAATGAACAGACACGCTCACTTTATTTTTAGTTCATCCCACATTCACACGAAATGTGTGTATTTTCGCAGCAAAAAATAGTCCCTAAACATTTCTTACTTTTTCAGTGAAATCACTGAGCCTTTTTCAAAATAAAATGATGTCTTCAATGACTTCATCTGCCGTACGAACCAATGTGGTTTGGGTTCAGAGCCACAGGCTGGCAAATAAGGTCCAAAAGTATGGAGAGATGGATTAACACATGGTTTGTTTTGGCCCTGCAACACACTGACAATAACAAATGCTACAGTATTGTAGCATAAACAGGATGATTATCTGTGTGTGGGTTAGACTGTAATTGAAGGCCTGTGGAGGGTAAATCCATTGACTTGTTTTGACAGGGAAAACACCTGAGCTTCCTTTGTGTCCTTTGCGTCCTTTCTCCACAGCAGACTTACTCTATCTCTCTCTCTCTCTCCATCTCTCTCTCTCCCCTCTCTCTCTCTTTAATTAACATGCACATAGGATAGGCAGTTACGATCCACCATGTCGTCTGTCAGACTACCCTACCAGAAAGGAGCAGGAAATGTCACCCTTGGGACCTATCCAGTCCGCCCCCGCCTCTCTCTCCCTCTCTCTCTCTCTCTCTCTCTCCTCCTCCCACTCCCACCCCCCACCGTTCATCTTCTATACGTCTCTCCTCTCCTTTCTTTCCTCTTTCCCTTTCGTTTCTCTCCCGTGTCCTGCCACCTCCTCTGAGCGCTCCTCCCCCCCGGCCACCGATCGATTTTTCTTCCTTATTTTTCTATCTGCACCTCCTCCTCCTCCTGTGCTCATCATTTTTGAGCTCCTTTATCTCCCCCCTATCCTTGTCTGCCCTTTCCCTTCTTCCTCTCCTCCCTTCCTGACATCTCTACATCCATCTATCCCTCGTCTAACCTGGCTAAACACATTACGGAGAGGACATGCTGCCACACGCCCCGTCAATCTTACCCTACAGTCCCCGCGCTGTTTCCCCGCGTTTGTCAGTTTGTTTGTCAAAAACACACATCGGCCGCGACATCGTCATCGGCGTTATTGATTTTTTCCCCTGACATGATCCCCGCTCACCTCCACCCCCACCTGTGCAGCTGCCACCATCCCTCCATCCCTCTGTTACTCCCTTCCTGCCTCCCATCCTCCTCCTCCTCTCCTCCTCTTTATCACTAATGGCTCACATGTGGCTAATTAGGAGAGCTGTTTTTTTTTTTTTCTTTCCATTTTTCACGTTTTAAGGGCAGCGTTTTGCTCAACAAGCAAACTTTCCGTGAACAGGTCGTGTTTGTCACGTGTTGTTGTTGTTGTCGTCGTCGTCTCGTACGTCTGAGCGTTTTATTGTATTGTAGTGCGCTGCAGAAGAGGGGAGGGGACGGCGCCAAGTCATGTGACTATCTCAAACAAAGGACCTGTGGCCACACACACACGCACAGGAATTTGCTTTACTGCCTTTTTTTTTTTTTTTGTCGTGCCCACAGGTATGTCGCCGCTTCGCAGACAAAGCTGGCGCTGAACACCCCCCACCCACCCCCGACTTCATCTGTGTCACATTTCTTCAACTTGTGAACATATAGGTCCCACGTGCACAGATCTCCCACAAACCCCTGCTTTGCATGGGATCAATGGCAGACACTCTTGTTGGAGTGGCGTCGATAAGCAGCTCTTTGTGCTGCAGATTGATCTCAGAATGTTTTCATATGAATGCGGCTGCTCAGCCATGCGCCCTCTATTGTTTTTGTATGCATGCGTTTAAGCACGCGCGTTGGTTCGCAACATCCAACATGCACGTGTGTGTGTTGGTAGTCAATGGTGTGTGTCAGAGTCACAGCTTGAAAACGGCAGCAAACAGATTGTCTTGATTCAGTTTCTTGCAGCCTCCATGACGAGAACATCGGAGACACGCCGCATGCTTATAGGTGTGTGTCGGTCGTGTTTTATGCGAACATGTTATGAACAGAGACTCTTGTTTGCCTTCAAGGAGGGAGAGACTTGGCCAAACCATTCTCGTGCGGTTGCAGGGGGCGGCTTCATGCTCACTTTTGATGAAAAAAAATTGGGCTGTACCATCCCCGCGGGATCATCCAGTCTGCCTTTGGCTCTGTTTAGGATGTGACAAACTGGTATGAGGGAACAAGAGACACACACACACACACACACACACACACAATAAAATTCAATTTATTTTAGCTCATGAAACAACCCGAGACCGATCTGACGCCCAGCACTCGTGTGATCGTCTCTATAGGCCTTAACACTACAACTCCCCGCTGTGTGTGTTTACAGCTTCTGTGTGTTGGTCATGTGAAAGACAAGACCTGCAGCCCCGGAGCATCACACACACACACACACATAGCAGCGAGACATCAATACAGTCTCTAACTATTACATTTTCTGCATTTAGACTGCATCAGCAGCAGCAGCAGCAGCAGCAGACACTGTTTATGTATACAGGACAGACACCCAGCTGTGTAATAGATGAGCGCGCATGTCTATACTGCCAGCGCACAGCAGAGTGTGGAGCTATTAGAGCGGCTTCGCCAGACTGCTAGACATCAGACTTCCACTGTAGCGCACCACCACCACCACCTCCACCTTCACCTCCACCTCGCAAGTGTCTGGCAACGCATGGCAGCCTAGAATGAATAAAGACGAGGGCAGAGGGAGGCAGATGCAGATGGCGATGCGTGTGACTCAGCTCAGACGAGGGTGCAGCATGTAGGTTAACAGGTTACGCTGCATGTATGGCGCCCTGTGTGTGTGTGTGTGCGTGTGTGCGTGGGGCGTACACTATATGTGCAGCTCACATGTCGTACAGAAACACAGCAGCTGGATGTTCTGTGGAGCAGAGCGAGGATGCTGCCTTCGGTTGCCTACGTGCTGCTCCACTTCTCCGAGGCTTAGTGGTAAAATCAGGTCACCCCCACCACCCCCCTCCACTCCTTCCATCCTCCCTGTCTATTCTTCCCTCTCCTTCTGTCTGCTTGCCCCCTCATTTTCTTTCACCTCTCAGCACACATCCTTACCCGTCCCTCTCGCGACACATTGCATTTTTTTTTCTTGCCATCTTCTGTCTTCACACAGCCGAGTGCAGGCAGCCCTGCGTCCCTCTCCTCTCTGATTGCATTTCACCTCTCTCTCTCTCTCTCTCTCTCTCTCTCTCTCTCTCCATGCTCATATCTGTGATCAGATTACGAGGCATATCATGGGATTAGCGAGTCTCATGGCATGTATTAGAGTGGGAGAGCTGAGGGACGGATGGAGAGGGCTTGATGAGTATTTCATGGTAATGTGGCTCCCGATCTCATATAGTGCAAGGGCTAAATGATGATAAAGAGCATCAAGGCCATCGTCGTTATATTCATCACGGCCTTGTTTAAATGGCCGAGGGGGTAAAGCAATAAAGACTAACGATATCTTCAGTAGCTCCGCAGTAAGAGAGAGAGGCGATAATAGAAAGAGGAAACAAAAACGGATGACGGATATTCATCTGAGCTCCAGAGAATTCTCTCTTGCATGTCAAACTTTTTAAAAATGTACACTATGTGGCTCCAAGGAAATGCATCAGTGATACTCTCCGTTGTTCCTCTATCCACACACACACACACCTTTCGCCTTCTGGTTCATGTTCTAGTCATTTTGGCAGCCCGGTTCCTTCCTCCTTCTATTGTTCTACTTTCCTCTCCCTTTTTCTTTCTTTTTGTCACATTCCTCGCCTGTCGTTCGTTCTGTCTCACTGTCACGGTTTCCTCTCTCGATTCCTGTTTCTCTGTCTTCCAGACCAGATGGCGGGTCTCAGGGTCATGGCGAGGTGTCTGCGTGGGGTGATGGCCTACAGGGTGGAGGGTTCCACTCCACTCACAGAGAGAGAATCCCTCACTCATTTCCTCACCCCGCTCTCCTTCACCGTCTTTTACACTTTCCTAAACATGTGCTCTCTCCGTCAGACGTAGACACACACACACACAGTCCTGAGTCCTTGGTCTTCCTGCTGTGTGTGTGTGTGTGTGTGTGTGTGTGTGTGTGTGTGTGCTGACAGAATGGGGTTTTGTGGAGAGAGACATCCCCCAGAGTGGGACAGGGAACAGATTGGAGCCTGAGCCTCCATGTCCTGACTCATTAATCTCCTCTTTAATTCATGGTCCCACCGCCGGCTCAACACGTACACACACATACACACACACACACACACTCACTCTCCAAAGTCCAAAGGAGACGAAAAAGTACATACAGACGCATGAACACTGGCAGTCCACCAGCAAGTGTCACTCCTGTCACGCTGAGGAGATGTTTAATGATTGAAGTTTTTCTCACTTTCTTTCCGGTTGGAAACGATCCATCACACTTCAAACTAGTTTGGCTCTCCTGCCACCCACCAGACACCAGCACTGATCTCATACTTCAGGTGGGAGCGATTGAACCAAGAACACTAATGTGTGGTGAGAAGTTCAGCCACTGATGGACAGTAACATCTCGTGCAGATTACTCGTTCTTGGAATTAATTGAAGCAGTTCTTCCTCCTGGCTGAACTCCATAAGAGCCACGCTGGAGAAAAATGATGGTGGGGTGACAATAATATCACCACGTTCTCTGCCACGGTCAGACTCGTGCGTGGAACTGCTGCCTGTCGGCTTTTTGATTAAATGTCACGTCCTTTTATTCTAGCAGTGCATCAGAGAAATAAGTAGAGGGGAACGACATGCAGAAACAAAACCTATTTATTCAAGCCAGCCCCACATGAAACATGCACATTTTAAGCAACGCGATTCGAATGGATGCGCTCTTCTTCAGGCATCAGGAAGTGTAGTATGTATTTTTCATATTTTCCTCTCGTGGGCCGTGTATTTTCATCTTTTTTTCAGCCATTGTCTTTTTGGATCGTACTTGACTCTTGTTTTTGTCGTATTTGGCCTTGAGTGCTCCCCGTCAAATTGCTGTGTGAATGAAAATGTGACTGAAGTCTTTGAGGAGGGGGAAGAAGAGACGGAACTCGTGCCGATGATGAGGACATTTCTAAAAACGGAGGAACAAGCTCTCACATTGTTGACACAGATTCGATGCCATAAAGCCCCAAACTAACATGCAACCACTCGAATGATGAAAAGCACCATTGGTTTTAATGAATACGGTAATTAAAAATCACATGATGAATGCAATATTCATATGGACGAGGAGGTTATGCTGCTCACTATTGTTGAAGCAGTGGATCTCCAGCAAGAAAAAACAAAAAACAGGAAGTCTGGTCTTCACAAATAAGAGATTATTGCAAATTCATCCAAACTTTTAAAAAATAACTCAGTCCTTCATTTACTTAAAGACTTTATGTAGTAGTAGAAGCACTTCCACCACCGTGCAGGACAAGCAGGACTTTGATTTTTGCCAGACGTGGCTCTTGGAGTTCCGGCCAGGATCACTCTGTGAAGTGGTTTTGGGCCACTCTGTCATAAAAGCCTGGGTGACAGGCTGCTTCCTTTCTAGCAGCTTCTCCCACTCCTCTTACAGAGGACTTCTGACCGAGGCCCTTCTCACCCGGTCACTGAGTCAGACGGGACGTGCAGTTTCGTTAAATGTCAACCTTTTCACAATAACAGACTCTGCCCGTGTCAACATTCGAAGCTCGTAAAATGGTTTCTCCACCGTGACACAATTTGATCTACGGAGACTTTCCTGGACTTTTTAGTCTGATAAGCACTGTGAATTACGGGAACTTATCTATACACACCAGTGTGTGTCTTTTGAAGCACATCCAATTAATGAATTCAACCACAGCTGGTCCCCTATCAGTTCTAGAAATCTCCCTGAGAAAGTAGTCTGAATACTTTTATATTACAATCTAAATTCTTGTGATTATGCCAAAAATATGGATGATTTATGATGCCAGACACATTGTGACATGTCCCTCAGGTGCTTTCTCTGAATCTTGTAGGTTGGGGAGCTTTTTAGTTCTGTTAAATCAGACTTCGTAAACGTAGTAATGCCCCTCTGGTGCTGACCAAACCCACCACACAGAGAGCCTTGAGAGATGGTGGGCTTGTTCCTGTCTGGAGCGGTCTTTGATCAGACCCAACTACCAGCTGTACTCCGCCACTTTGCTACTCCTGTAGCCAGGTGTGTTTAACATATTTTTCATACTTTTCTCGTGTGAAAGTTTACGAACTATCAGTCATAATAAACTAACTACTGGCAAACCACCAGCAAGTCAAGCCTGTCACGCTGAGGAGATGTTTAATGATTGAAGTTTTTCTCACTTTCTTTCCGGTTGGAAATGATCCATCACACCAAACTAGTTTGGCTGCCCTGCCACCCACCAGACACCAGCACTGATCTCATACTTCAGGTGGGAGCGATTGAACCGAGAACACTAATGTGTGGTGAGCAGTTCAGCCACTGATGGACAGTAACATCTCGTGCAGATTACTCTTTCTTGGAATTAATTGGAGCAGTTCTTCCTCCTGGCTGAACTCCATAAGAGCCATGCTGGAGAAAAATGATGGTGGGGTGACAATAATATCACCACGTTCTCTGCCACGGTCAGACTTGTGCGTGGAACTGCTGCCTGTCGGCTTTTTGATTAAATGTCACGTCCTCTTATTCTAGCAGTGCATCAGAGAAATAAGTAGAGGGGAACGACATGCAGAAACAAAACCTGTTTGTTCAAGCCAGCCCCACATGAAACATTTTAAGCAACGCGATTCGAATGGATGCGCTCTTCTTCAGGCATCAGAAAGTGTAGACTTTTCTATGAACCCATCAACTGGTTTGGACCAGAGCAAACAAACAAAACTCTTAATCTGCTGCTTGGTTTGATTTCACTGAGTCACCATGACCTCATGATCGACACATGGACTGTTTGTCAGTGTGAGGCAGGGGTCACAGCACACACATCACATTCACTTGCACTTTAAACTCATATCTCCTCCTATATAGTGTCATCATCGCCAACGCCTTGCCGACCTGTAAACAGTATTTCATCAGACGCGCGGACGCAACAGTCACTTTACCCAATAAACAGAAAAACACACAATGTGTTCCACGCTGTACCCTTGGCTCGGGGACACCGCAGTTTATGTGTGTGTGTGCACAAGACCACATGTTGTTCACATGCACGCGTCCCCCAGTGTTGCAACCTGCAGGAAGTGTTGCTCAGCTACGGTCTGGACAGATGACATGTTTCCTCTCCTCTTCAGTCAGAGAAAGTTGTTCTTTGGCCTTTTTAAAATTGAATCACGAAAGCAAACTCTCACTGTCTTTCCATTCCTTTTTCACTCACTCACTCACTCACTCACTCACTCACTCACTCACTCACTCACTCACTCACACACTCACACACACACACACACACACACACACACACACACATTGATCCATTTATTTTTTTGCCTCTTCACCGCGATGCCTGACTCACCGCAGAGCATGACAACCAGTCTGCATGTCCGGTAACTATCCTGGTGAGCTCATTTGTCCCCTTTCTCTAGACTGAACTGGTTCAAAGCTGGTTCATCTAGATTTTTATTGTCAAGTCATTGCTATTCAGAGGGAGTGTTTCACAAACACAAACACACACACACACTGAAAGCCACCCTTACACGTGAGAGCTGGGAGCCTTTGTCAGCCCACTGTCACAGTGGAACACTATCCAGCGAGCAGCTCTGAACCCTGGGATCTTCTCTGCATGCCGGGGGGGTGCGAGCGGTCTGTATCAGATCTAGCACAGAGACAGAGGCACTCTGACCTTTTTTAAAAGAAGCCAGTTCATCTGTTGTATTTAGACTCGTGCTCACATGCACAGCTGAACTTTTAAATTTAGCACCAAGTATAAAAAAAATCCCTTATTTTACTATTAAACAGTGTTTGTCTCTAAAATGTCAAAGACAATGATTAGAAATATCAATCATAAGTTTTTTTTTTTGTGAAGCCAAACTGATATCCTATTTTTATTGCACCATATAACAGTGATCAACGCAATAAAGTTGATGTATCACAGAGCGGAAAGGCTTGTGGAAAGAACACAGAGTCACTGTGTAGAGGGAAAACCCTGTCTTACATGTAGTACAAGCACAGATTATCAGAAACCCTCGACCAACATGGAGCCTACCATGTTTGAGTGAATTGACTTATTATTTGGCAAGTGATTCATCAAACGCTGCCAGAGCTCCATAAAACTGTTATCATTTCTTTTTTATTTGGCACCGAGCCTCCGTCTTACAATAGGAGGTATTTCATGGATCCAGTTAAGTGCTATGCATATTTGCATAGTAAATATCTTAGCTCCCGTCAGAGGCTATTAATAAATGAATCGTTCTTATTTAAATTTGTTTAACTACTTATAAATATGCTATATTCATGCTTACACATATGATTACTGATGTTAACGCAATGTGCTTCTTCAAGTGACCTCAAGTTATTGAATTTCAGTTCGTCCTCCCCATTTTGCCTAAAAGGAAAAGGATGTGAGGTGTTAATCAACGTCTGGTGTGTGTGTGTGTGTTTTGTGGGCAGGGGGTTTCACAGTCTGGGGATTTGAGTGTTGCAGCTTGTTATGGTGCAACATCAGAGCAACAGACAAGTCAGAGCTGATGAATGGGAAGCTGCTGCTAATGATCGTTAAAACGCTCCTTCCTCCACGTGTAGCGTTGGGCCATTTATCAGCCACAGGACGGACCTACAGGCCCGGGCACTCTCTCACACATCACACACGCTAATCAGCTGCTTTCCGGTAGCCTTGGCAACCAACTGCCGAATCTCCTTCCCCGCACTCCCCTTCACTATTTCGCTCCCTTTTTTCGCTCTTCCCCTTCCATCCAACCTCTTGCTTTCAAGAGCTAATCCTCCCCTCATCCTTTTTTTTTTCTCTCTCCCTGGCTAACGAAGAAAGACAAAGTTAAAGACGGAGAAAAAACCCCAGACAAGGCCTGAAAGCACTCCCCTCCGCGGGCTGCTGCCTCGCACCTGATTTCCTGTGGGAACAGAGTGGAGATAAAGAAACGAAGGCGTGACCATGTGAAAGGGAAACAGAGAGAGCAGATAAAGACTGTGAATACCTGCCAGGTGGGACTAAGGGAGAATGAGCAGATCAAACCAACAGCGCTGCCCTGGCATGTGCACAGTGATCTGACTGGTTATGCTGGTGAAGAAATCACAGGAATTCTTTTGACGGTGCATTGAAACTACTGTGTAACAAATGAGCACGTTGTTGGCTTTGATCACTACATGAAGAACTGTTGACTATGACAAGACAAGTCATTATGAACCAAACAAAACTTGTGAACCTCAGACATGATATTGATCCACTGATGGACTCATTCTGGTGGAGGTTGGTTGAATCATCTTGTACAGTTTTTTCAGTCACCTGTTTGCGTTTGAATATTCTTAAAGGTCCAGTGTGTAGACTTTAGTTGCATCTAGTGGTCTAATCGGTGTATTGCAATCTCCTCACATCACCCTCATCTTCTAACCCCCAAATTCCACCGGGCGTGTGTGCGCCGCAGTCGCCGCAGTGATACGTGGCCATTCTAGTCAATGTATCAAACTCCACCGGCTCCACCGTGGTCCGGTTCAGAAGCGCCCCAGAAGTGGGCCTCCACTCAGCTCCGCGTTAAATACGCAACTGTTCTGTTTTTGATGGACGCTGCGAGCAGCCCGCGTCAATTTACACAGAGCAACTCGAGCTGACAGGAAGTCAGACACAGAAACAGCATAGAGAAGCCGGCGGATTTTCAAAATAAAATACCCCGTGCAAACGGCTGATCGTAAAAACAGACAAAAGAAACTAATTAACTATGTAGCATATTTACACATGTAGAAGCATATTTAGAAGAACATATCCAAAAAATCTGAGCAAGTAAACAAAATCTGAAACGCTTCCGGTGGGGTTTGAAGTCACGTGCAGGACGGACCAAAACAGCGTCACAGCTGTGACGTGACAGAGACGTACGTGCCTGGCGGATTAAAGGTCCAGCGTGGACCTTGAAATTCGGGGTTAGTGTAAAGGAGAAACAACACTTTAAGAGCCCTGTCTAGAGTCAGTATGTAGTTTGTCTGTTATGGGCTACTGTAGAAACACGGTATTTCAACGTGGCGGCCTCCATGAAAGAGAACCCGCTCCGACCATAGATATAAAAGGATTTTTAAAAAATAAAAAGATTCTTATTTTCAGGAGATCATACATGCATGAAAACATAGTTATGAAGATTATATCCCATGTCTGCCTTATTCTGAAAATAAAGGCTCCAGATCTTACAGACTGCAACTTTTAAAATGAGTCTTTGCATACATAGACATTAATATTTGTGATTATGGAATCCCGGGAAGAGGAAGGAAGCTCTGCATTGTCACCACAGATGATTGGATTTATCTGTTGGCCTGATGGATGTTATGAATGTTTTGTTTGGAGTTTTTATCGTGTTGTGCTCGTTCTTTGTCTACCTGCGCGGAGACAACAGAAGGTTAATTAGCTGTTCGCTAACTCTGGTGCAATTCCTTTTTAATCATGCACCATCCCTGTAAACAGAAACAAATAAAGTACTGTTGAATGACGGTGTATTTGAATATTAACACGAGACAAAGGATCATCACAGCCAGTGATATGAATAACATCTAAACACGATGGTTTGTGCAGCATGTGAAGGAGCTTTCCTGACTGCCACATAATCAGCACACGTCGCTTCATCATATGTATAAAAGCCACTGAATGATAACATGTCCTGGCATATTCCTTTTTATAACTGCCTGTCATCATCACAGGGTGTAGTTTGTTCTCAACACCCACGTTCCTCACTCACATTGTTCTGAAATATTACACAGGAAGGGCTAGGCAGTGGTCGACTGCCCTGTGACTGTAAAGCTGTAGTAGAGCATGTATTACCTAATATTACAAGACGTACACTGCGGGGAACTTACGCCATGACTTATTTACTTTGGTAGCTCCTATTAATCTCTGTAGCTGATTCACGTCAATGGGGCACAGTCATCGTGACATTTCCTTGACACCTGTGTGTAACATCAATGGTTGAATCTGCTTTTCTAACCAGATGGAAGGCCGCCTTATCTTTTCTGTGCCAGTACAAATCAAGGTAAGCCTGAAGACAAATGTTTACTTTTCGTCACGAGCAGAGGCAATGAGGAGCCTCTTTGATTCCTCATGAACAAGGCCGTGTTGGAGCGGGGTCACGTGGTCGCTGTGTAAGTCCACGCTGTTCTGGTGTGTGAGAGATGAGGAACGATGATGAGCTCAAGGTGACAATCCAACCTTGAGTCAACTTCGTAAGGAAAGACAATGAAACCTTCAAACCTGCTTCAGTGTTGCCATCGACTACATATTTACATATTTCTACTCAGTGAGCGGAACCGTTGACTCAACACACATCATCTCTGGAAGTGTGTGTGTCACTTCAACAGAGCAGTGACTGCACATATTAGGCACATTAGGTGTACAAATATGTTGTTGGCAGGTTATTTTGTGGTTATATTGTTGTTTTTGTCTTTATCGACTTTAAGACATTAGCTGGCTTCCTATCAACATATCCTATATTTCACAAAAACTTTGCCTCCTTAGAAAGAGTTAACGCTCTTAATTGGAGACATGGACTCATTGAAGTCACATGACTCATCAGATGTTTCGTCATGGCTCTTATAATCCATCCATGACCGCACCACACAGACCTGAACTTTCCTCACATTAATACATGAAACAAACCCAAACGTCTCGTTTACCAGGCACTATCCCACTATCGGGGACTATTTTCAGCTGCGGATTAATACACATTTTAAGCTCTAGTTGTCTATTTCCAGCTGCAGGACGGTGTGTTGAGTGAATCAAGTGCCTGTGTTCATCATGATGAAGGAACATTTAGAAATTTTGGTTTTGACTCTTGATGGGATTTTTTGGTAATAGCACAGAAATTATCACATATCACTAGAATGACGTTTGTGATAAGCTAGTTTCAGGATGAAGTGCGCACCACAGAAGTGAGATCATCACCGCGCTATCTGCTTCCTTATCTTGCATCAGCTTCCTCCGTATTCTTTGAAATATTACCATGAAACCAACATTCATTTCCTCTGAAATCCGCCCACATGTAAATTATATAGATTTTGTATTGCGCCCCGTAAAAACCTCATTGTTAGGGTTTCCTGAGACGGTCGGTGATGTCGCCACATCGGAATGGGGAGTGACCGAATCTAGACACACAGTTGAGTTATCCAAAGATTCAGGCTCTTGGAATGTTTCAGGAATGATGCTCCTACTCCTTTTCAAGGCCATCTCCATTCGTCAAATGGAAATCCCTGACTCTGGAGCAGTTACAGCGTCGGTTACTGGCAGGTTTTTCTTCCATAGAAGTTTCTGAGCGTCCTGCCTGAGGGCCTTTAGGGAGCTGCTTATCCATCCGGTTAATATCGAAATATAATTAATTTTCGGAGATTCAAGTTTGGGGGCGAGGAAAATGAAAATCCTTGTTGGATGTTCATCATGTCTTTGGATGTTGATCTCTTCCCTTAAACATCACAGTGTGAGCTCACAATAAAACACGTGTCACAGCCATTAATCATCCATTAACGAAACCCAAGTCTGGTGAATGATAAATTAAAAGTGAAGTGTTGACTTACTGACTTTTATTTTTATCTCGTCCGTTCAGGCTGTTGTTGTGCCTCGTGTTTCTAATGCTGTCATACGTTCAAATCTGCTGGATTAAAAATGGATGTTCTGCCCTTTACTCGCCCGTTGCCACGGTGAATGTTATTGGAGCTAAATCGAAGAGGGCTTTTTCCAGTCATCGAGCACGTGGTTACCTCAGAGTGACGAGTCTGTGTTAGTCAACTCAGGGTTCAGGGTTAAGTTTTGAGATTATTCCACCAGCTTTCTGGCACAGTGTCCAGTAACTTCCAGTTAACTCCCCACATCCACCCACCCCTCTCTTTGCATTCCGTCTTTCACTGATCATGATCTGTTCTTTCGCTCTCTTCTTCCGGTCTCCTTTCTCAGAGCAGAGTTTCCAGTAACAGGCCCCCTCCCTGACATAATGAAATACCTTCCGTCTCGCCTGTTGAATCCTCCTCTCACTACAGGTCAGGCATCTGGATCTGTCCTCTTCACGGCAGTTCAGGTGAAGGCGCTCGTCATCTGCTCATCACAGATGATTTTTGAGCTGAAGCACTGAGACTTCTCATGTGTGGACAAACATGAGCATCATCTGCGGTGACTCAGTGGGCCTCGTCCAGCAGCTCAGCTGATCTCTGTTCACTGTTTTGTGTTTACATGCGAGATTCGACTCTGACTGGCGCCTCCGTGTGGCCAGAAGTTCAAACTGCACATGTTGCAGCTCATTTCCAGGAAATGATTTCAGTGGGCGGTGATGTAGGCTTGGCAAGTCTGAGGATAATGTTGGGAAAGAATGTCAGCGACAACAACGGTTCTGCAGGGCTGATGGGATGCCGGAGAGGGGAGGGGAGGTCGGAACATGCCAGGGTTGTCGTTATCGGCTCCTTGGCACTGCGTTTAATGATTTTCTCCTTTTAATCAGTGATATATTGTTAATGCTGTGCACAGCGTCGACGCAGGTGCTTTTTGTGGGGTTTTTTTGGGCCTTTGTCCTGATTTTCTTTACCTGTATGATTTGCTGCGGTGAGTGGAAATTTCCACATGTGACTGTGTGGGTTCTCACAGTCATTCAGACAGCCAGCCGTGGGCGGCAGTTTGCCTGGAGACCTTTACAGAGGGGAATCCACCTGACTCTCTGAACCCTTTTGTGTATTTCGGTTGGGGAATTTTAGGGAATCAATGTGGTTGTTTTTTTTCCTCATCAGATTTGAATATGTCTCACACGATTGGCAGCAAATAAACCCCCGTGTTAACCCTTTCCCTTTCTTCTTTTTCGCATCCCAGGAGCGCTTCGCCGAAATCTTCGGGCAGGACGCGGCGGCGGAGGGCAGGAGGTCTCAGGAGAGCTTCAAGAAGTGGCTGCTGGCGGGGATGACCCTGGTGACCGGGGTCGTGGTGGGCTCGCTCATCGCCCAGAAACGCCTGTGAAGGGGAGACGCTTCACGTCAGTTTTTAGGTTAACCTACAATCCGCAGTGGTTGAAATGAAGGTCCTGTTTGTCTCGTCAGAACTGCTGATGATGTTTACTTTTTTGGTTTGGTTTTTGTTTCTCCTTCACGTGTCGACCGCACGGTGGACAAAAGAATCATCACGTGTGGTTGAACCTTGAAGAAAAAGACAGAAGATGTTTCATTTGTTCACCCTGATGGAAAAAATCTGTGATTCCACAGATGTTATTCTTTTGTTCAATGAACCAGTTGTTCTTTTTTTTTTATTCCCTCCTCTCCTGGTTCCTGTATCATTTTTCTTTCTTTCAGTTGTATTTAATAGTTTTAACAATTTTTTTTGTTTTCTCCCACTCTCAAAAACTGACTCCAGTCTTCACAGTTAACTCAAATCTGTGTGATTAGAAAGTGTCAGTGTGTCGTGGGGCCCGGGCCGCTCTACATGTCTCGTCTTGAAGCTTTTGTTTTGTCGCTCGTCCCCACAGACAGCTCTACAATAGCTTTGTATGTGCCATATGGAGAGTGAAAGCAGGGGAGGATGTAGCACCTGCCCCTGAACAGCTTCTGTAGTTCCCCACGTTTCCCTGCCAGCCATCCCTGTCACCAACACGTACACTATGACATCATAATCCACGACTCCTCCGTACGCCGGTTGTTCTGTCTTGCCCTGTCCTCCATGCTCATTGGTTTTGTACGAACGCTGAACAGATTTTTCAGTTAATAAAACCCAGGAGTCTTAAAGTAAGAAGCTAACTGGGGGAAGAACTCCTTGGTTTGTGTTTGTTGCTGCGCTTTGGATTTGTGAACCATTAAAACCCCTCACTGCTCCCTCTGATCTGTGCGTCATCATCATACTTGGCCTTGTTTTTTTTTCATTTTTTCATTTATTTTTTTATCCTGTTTGTATTCGGTCGGCCTGCTGAGAACCAGACCGCTGTGTGTGGCGACTTCTCAAAGTTCATAGAGGCAGGGCGCCGTGGCTCAGAACCCTCCCATGTTTACTACACAGTAGCTGAAGAATGCAGCAAAATACTGTAGCAACACACACAACAGATGGAGCAGCACCGACCGCAGCAACACTCGGCATCAAAGGCGTACTAATGTCAGCTGGATTAAGGGTTGGATACTCGAATTTGAACCCCCTCAATTGAATAAAAGGGTTATAACGCACTACAATATGGCTATGCGGACATTTCTGAGCGTTTATTAATGTGTTCAGCAACAATTAAAACTCCTATGACGCATCCATAACAGTTAATCATCCTCATAGATGTTCATATTAGGCTGATAACTCATTATTTTTGAGGAAAATAAACAAACAAACAATCTGGATATGGATCTCTTAGATATTTATGTGACCGCGATTCACACTGAGCAAGATGTTCTTTCCTCTGAGGTGGACAAAACATGATGTGTTCATACTCCAGTTATAGATGCTAAGTTCTAGTTGTTGAGACGACACGTTCATATAAATTAATATCCTCGTATGAGTTGATATTACAGTGTGTTAGAAACGTCCTATAGTTTATGGAGCTGGATCGTGCAACATTTTTAATCAACCAAAATGACAAAAACACACTGATTCCTGATTTTCTCTTTTGCTATTGAATTGTGTAATTTTATGTAAATTAAATATCTCTGGACATTTTTCTACTATTTTCTGACATTTTATCATCTAAACAATAAATTAATCCCCCCAGTAAAACAAAGTTTGATCATGCTAAGGTGGCGGTTCAAAGAAATGTTAAGTCATTTACACCATCGTTTTGCAATAAAATCCTAATCATGTGCTGCAACGCTCGACCTGAAGACTAGCGTTTATTTCTGATTTCAAGTCATTCCTCATGTCCATGTTATCAGAGTGAACGTCACGGCCTTTTGAAGATGTATGTAGCAAACTGATGAAGCAGCTGCAGTTGTGCGTCACGTGTTTGAGTTGGATCTGATTGGATGTGTCTGTTTACCATCTTAAACCGATCGGCAGCTGTCAGTGGCTGTATGACCGTAAAACTACACCCCCCCCCAAAACCTTCATCTCCCATCTCTCACGCGCTCACTCCAGGTTATCCATGCATTGCTTTCACAGTCCGCCCCCTCCCTCTGCCTCCACTTTCCTCCTCCTCCGTCCTCCCCAGACACCACAAATCTGTCAAAATCTCCATCCGTATCTCCTCCTCCTCCTCCTTTCCCCTCTCTCCATCCAGCTCCACCTCTTCCTCTGCGCTTCCCCTCGGCTGTCACTGCACCTAGTCACGTGTGTCAGTCACAGCTGGCCCACCTGCTGCTTCACGCAAACGCACATCGGCACGTACGCCACGTACACACCTGTCAGTCAGACATGTCAGTCCACGAGAGAGAGAGACGGCGAGAGGAAGACCTCCTCTTTGTTTCCGAACATCTTCTCCATCTTTAATTTAAAGCTGAAGTCGGAGGAGTGTTTGTCGCCTGGTGTTTCACGCACCAACAACTGGCAGCTTGATTAATTTACTGGGAAGGGAGGGAAGATGAGGTGTACCCCCCCCCCCCTTCCAGTGCTTTAAACTCCATCTTATTCCAAATACTGTCTCCAGCTAACAGCAACCTGTCCTGGTTCTGTTCATGTGTGTTACAGCAGCTCAATGAAGCACAATGGTGCAGGACAGAGACAGACAGACAAAGAAGGGTTCAGCGCTAGATCGAGCCATGTGTGGAACCCACACATGAAACATCCATCACTTCCAAAGTCTAATATCCGGGCCTCCATCTTCAAAGCAGGACTCACCTCTCTTCATCCATGCTGCTCCATAATCCACATCATCATCATCAACATCATCACATGCATCTCTCTCTCTCTCTCTACAGTCCTGATTGTTCCCCTCACCACAAAATATTTGACCAAATCTAAACTGCTTCGACTTCACCCTCCAAATGTGTCCGGAGCTATCTTAATACTAGCCAAGATCTGCTCTCATAACATTCCAGTACAGTATATATCTATTTTTCTAGTGTAAGCCCCGACAAAGAAGCTGCTCGCAGGCTTTTCTCTGCTGTCCTGGCCCCCCTCACTGAAACAAGTCCCCTTCCTACACATATGTGAGAGTGAGAGCGTGTGTGTGTGTGTGTGTGTAAGTGTGTGTGTGCATGCGTGTGAATTTCCGTGTGGCAAAATGTTTTTTCGAAGGAGGCACAAATGAAGGAAGTGTGACAGCATTGGCACGATCCTATATATATGCTAGTTATTTAAACCGATTAGAATAGTACGTTAGCTTAGTGACATATTTAATAAAAAACAGAACTGATGGCTTTTAAACATTATTTATATTTGGTGTAAAAAGCATCATCGTGCCCCTTCAGATTGCCTTAAAAACTCCATCTTTACATTGATGTGAATTGTCATTGGCTGTGTTTTTTATTTGATTTTATTTAGTTCACAAAAACATTTTTCTCAGATTATTGGACTGTCGCTAGAGGAATATTTTCAAAAAAAAAAAAGTTAGCTCTCTGATTTATTGGTCATAAAAATAGAGAGCTAAAGATCGCAACCGTGTCCAATGGTCTGTTTTTGTCTTAGAATGCCATTGTAAAAATTCAAATTACACTGAACCTAATAAAGCTCCTGTTGAAAGTTGCACTGTAGTCTGTGTCTTTGATGATGGGCGGGTGTGTTAAAGCATGCATGAAGAGAGACACTTTAAGTATTCAAGGTTTTTTTTTTCCAGAGGAAGAGGGAAGTCCATTTTAGACTGCCTAACTTCATGTGAGCAAAAGGAAAACATTATGTATGTAAAGCACACTTCTAATCAGTAACAGTAATAACGACGGTGTTCCATTTCCATTTGTCAGCTCGAGTTGCAGGACACGTAATGGAACTGAGCCGTTGTAAACATCATTAACGTGTGTTGAACCTGCAGTGTTGCGACAAAAATGTCTGCGCATGTGGCAGAATGTGGGGAAAAAAACACACCTAATATACACACAAGTCCCATCTTTGACCTTTAAATGTTATTTATAACGGTTACAATCCATTCAGTCGCATTAATATTTAACGCACTCATTTCCAGCCTCCAGTTAATTTGAAGCGCTTGGAGCCACATACCTCAATGTATCTGTTAAGACAGCGATCAGCTCTGCCTCTCCTCTCACACAGTTTCTATGGAAACGGTTAAAGGAATCCTTTTGACTGGATGTACCATCACACATTAAATACATACCCTGTTTTAGATTACTCAAAAGCAGCCTTTTGTTCTCGTTTTGAAAATATTTTTCGCTCTTGCTTCTCATGTTAGAATTCTGGAATAATGTCATGATGATAACGTCTGATGCTGCATGATGTGACTGGAGAAGTACTGAGATCCTGGAGTAAAAGAGGCAATTAAAATGCTTTTAATTATTTTAAGTAAAAGTCCTGCATTCAAGGAACACACAATAAACAAGTATCATCAGCAAAGTGAACTTAAACTATCTAAAGTACTTGTGATGCAGAACTTTTAAAACCAAATTCTTATAAAGCTATTTCTGTCTTTAACTGAGTTGTAAAAAAACTTTATTTTCTTAAAACAGTGTAATAGTGCAATAAAAATATTTGAACCTGTTTGTAATCTAAATAAACTCTGTCTTTATCTTGAAACATGAAGACAATAAGGCAGGTGGCTGTAGTAAAATCACCAAATACCAGAGTTTATCAAATTCTTGAAACAACACCTATGTTGCATCAAAATAAAGTTGAAATATCTTACTCAAATAAAATCTATTTTTTTAAATCAGTGATCAGTTTATATTTTAGAAGCTGACGAGTTTAGAGGAAGTTGTTTTACAGCCTTTAAATTTAGGGACTTGAATCTTTGGCGAACGCTACTAGAGGTCAGGAACTTTAAGTTGTGTGAAAAATGACAACCTTCATTAAACCAATGTAGCATAGTGCAGCGCGGGACTTTTCTCTCCACCTTTATTGGACGGTAAGTTGTTTATGACTTTGCAGAGTCAGATTTACAGACAGAACATAAACTCAGCTGCCTGTTTTATTTGGTATGCTGAGCTAAATGGAATGCGGCCTCACAATAAATCTTCCCATCATGAAGACTTTGTGTTGAAACGGCATTCTCGCTCATGATGGAATGTTATATGTTGTTCAGGAACAAGGTTGACACATCTCTACTTTAGACTTTAAGGACTTAATCAGACTAAAAAAACTTCAAATTATTTTTTAAAGCAGTGATCATAATATTTTAGAAGCTGTACTATAAAAGTATAAAGTTACTTTGCAGCACTGGATGGTTTTTGTGCACTGCTTCACAAACATGACCGTGGTACTAAAAGGAAGCAAACAGACTAAAAGTGTTGGACGGAGACAAAAGCAAAACTTTATTATTTCATGGTTACAACAGGACGGACACAGTTATGACCATATGGCAGCAGAAGGCTGCGGTGGTTGGAGAGGAGGTTACTGATTGAGAGCCACAGGTGACGCAGAGTAAAATGACCTCAGAGATGTCAGTGGGTAAGCTTCATCTTTCTAGTGGTTTTCAGCTGTAAGTGCAACATTCAAGCTGAGTCTGAGCAGCTTCAGCAGCAGCTTCACAGTGGTGTATCCCCGAGGTGTCAGGTCCAAACTCCGTGCCACATCTGCCGCGCTCTCTCTACTTCCACTGGCCCTTCTCGTAGTCCCACTTGGATGAGATGCCCTGGACAGGGTTGATCCTCATGTCCAACATCCTCTTTAGCTGCTTTTCCGGCCAGTCGCCCTCAAAGGTCCTGGGACGTTTAGGGAACACTAAAGCAAACAGAGACTTCAGTGAAGTGACACAGATATGACAGAATGGTTTACAAAAAATTATATTATACCCTGGTAATAGACCTTTCTCTCAGTGGACATTTTGACCTGCCAAACACTGATGTAGCTGATATTACTAAAGCATGGAGTCCATTTAGATGAGTCACTTCCATGGCTCTGGTATTGTGCGTGTTGGCTAACTGGTTTTGGTTCACTGGGGTACTTAAAAGGAACAGAGCCATCATTAATGTGCTTTTTCTGACACAGGTCAAAATGTCTGACAGAGGCCGTGGCACCAAACGTGCGATGTCTGTCCTCCACTCGCATTGTCCTTGTTTAGACTTAAAATGGATGGTTTGTCCTTTCAGAGGATAAAGGCAGATTTACCGTACACTTTCTGCCACCAAACTATGAAGCCAGTGAAGCCCATTAAGAATAAGGCAGCCCCTAGGGCGGTCTTCCACTCCGGTGTGCTGTGCCTCATTTCAGGATAGGTCTTCAAGAACTTCAGCCGGTACACTGCAGGAAGGGTTGGGGGAAGAAGTGAAGGACAGGAGAGATGGGTGAGGTCGAGGTAAAAACAAGAGGCTCCACATGTCATGTTGCGTGTGTGAGTGAATAGTGACATATTGAGACATACACTAAAATCAAATTAAATATTATTTCTGAGATTACACTCTATATTATGGTGTTACCACAAAGGAAGAAGTATCCAAGTTAAAGGACAGCAGTAAAATTATGCAGGCACATTGATAGTGTTTGATTATTGTTACTGGGCGACCCTGTGTTTGGGATTGTGGCCTTGTATGAATATTGTGAGTATTATATGGAGTATGTACTGTGTGCCTGTGAGTGAAGAACATACAGGCGAGCTTCTCCTCTTTGCTCAGCTGGTTCCAGGGTCCTTTCTCCTTCTGTTTCAGGCTCTTGTCAGCATCAGTCAGGACTTGTTTGTATGGTACGTCAGGCAAAGGGTAGTCCGCACTGTCAGTGTACTGCGGCTTAGACATGTCCACTGCGGTTGACACCTCTGCATGGACAGACAGGAGAGGTCACTTTTTGGAACCAACGGTTTAAAAAATATATATACTGTCAAGTTTTTTTTAATTCAAACTCAAAATGGGAACTTTTTCTCTCCCTTGATCAAACACAGTAGTCACCTGTCTGATCATGACAGTACAGCAGCGCCATCTGCTGGTTTGAGGCAACTAGACCTTCTGAATAATGGCTGAAGATAAATTAAATCAAAGATTCTCAGTTTGTTTTCAGCCATGGTCCCTTATGAGATAGAGAACATACAGGGGGAAACCTGTGTGTATGTGTGTCCCATAGAACAATTTAACATATCCTATTCTTTACACTTTGTCTTATTTATGTGAAAGAACAACACAAGAGAAATGTATTATAAAGATATTACACATGTAATGTGTCTCAACACATTATGCACGTTTGACTGACAGGAGCGGAGGATCTTAGGACCTATGAACTATTGATCTTTTTTTATTTCTTTTTTTCAAAAAATAAATACATGCATTTAATTGAAACACTGACAATAACTGACTCATTGACTTAAATCTAGTTTGGACCTTAATGTAGGAATACAGGTGTTACGGCAAATTGTTAGACCCATCAGATTTTGTGACATTTGAGGACTCTGCACAGCACAGGTGTTTCCACTGATAGTAATTAAGGTCCAGTTCCATTTCTTGCAACAGAGCCTTTCCAGTGAGCCAACATGCACCACCACTCTGTTTTCAGCTGAATGGAACGGGACCTAAATTAATTAGAAACACCTGTGCTGACCCCACTGTTTTATATCAACATGGCTGCTGTGACGTTTCTGCAACATTAATGAGGTAAGTTTTTGGTAACAGCTCCAGTCAGTATATACAGTTTGAAATATTAATAAACGTTCACAGTGTCGACTTTCCTGATGAGGTCACAGAATTTGGTGAAACACCTGAACCTGAAAGTTGTCTAGCTAACGTCTGAAACGCGTCCTGTCATCCTGTCGCGGTTTATCCAGAACAGACACGAGCAGCTGCTGCTGGTGGTGAAATGGCGGATGTGAGAAACGCGTGTGTGTCGCCGGTACCGTGACCGTGGCTCGCCATCATCCTCGCGCTGCTGGTGCTCAGAGCCGCTGTCGCGCGCTTCGCCGCCAAGCTCCCCACGCGCCCTGCAGCCAGGTGGAACATCTGTGGACAGGTGACAGAAGTTTGTTACACAGTTCATACAAAACAACAGGCTGCTGATTGTCAGCAGGTTCACTTTAATAAACATGATTATTAAAACCCAATACATAAACACTATTTATAATGCGTCAACACAGATGGAAGAATGACTGCATGTCCTTCAGTGGCCTACTTAGCAGTGACAAAGGAGGGGTGACCTACTTTTAGATGAAGGTGACTGAATTAATTTAGTTATTAGTTTAATATTTTTAGACAAATAAACCTTCCTGTGAAATATTTTTAGAGATGAGGTTCATTCTTTCAAGGGTGCCTGTAGATCTTTTAGTCACGTATAAAACTACATCTTTTTTAGTTGTTAAATTCAGCTGCTGCATTGAATGCAGCAAGATTGCATTAATGTGTGTAACTATAATGAGATTACATTTTTTTTAAAGTGTGTTTTGCAGTGTACGTCTAACAACCATGCAACAACAATACAGAAAGATGGATCAATAATTAGAGACAACGTTCACTGTTTTTTATTTGACCAACTGTAAACACTGAATACGCTTAATGGGTTTGAATTTGCATTGAAAATGTTTAAAGAGAGGGAAAAAAATTGACTTAAAAATGGTTTCTTAGAATATTGTCCGTGTTTGATCAAAATGTATTCAGAGTACTTATTATTATTATTATTATTATTATTATTATTATTATTATTATTATTCAGATTATGTTACTAATCTCAAGGTTTGGCATGTAATTTGGTTTCAGTAACTCACTGCATTTCAAAATAATCTGATGCCTTCAGGTCCCGTTGGTAATCATATAAAAAAAGCCCAATCTGCAGCTGGCTGTGTGTTTGTGTATGTGTATGTGTGTCTTATATCTATAACTATATTATATATATATATATATATACTATCTCTATATATATATATAATAAATTATTTTAAGTAACACAACAGCTAACTTTGCACAATAACTGCAAAGCCTGCATACAGTATAATTTTATTACAGAGTAAATTGCACTGTAAGTAGGACAAAAGCACTGTAATGAACAACAAGTTGTATTTAAGACTCACAGAAGAGCACTTAAAGGTAGCCTTAAAGTACAACAGCAGCTCGTTAAGACAAACACGACAGCAATTAGGGGATGTTTAATTATTGTACACACACGCAAATATGCATGCGGCCCATTTGCACTAACGATTTTCTCTAAATATCTATTGCCCATTCCGTTTTATGTTGCTGTTTTAAGAGGCCATTGACTCAAAAGCAAACAGTGGACATACTTATCTCTCTCTTTATGTTGTGAATCAGAAGATCTAATTAAGTGCTTCATAATGGTCGTCTGGATGAATGCCAAGTCCGTCATTAACTTTTTTTTCGCTGTTAAATGTACTGAAGTGCAGCGTTAAAAAAACAGCCATGAAAACAGAATTCATGATTGTGACCTTTTGTTAGCCGCTTTATCGGCGCTCCTCTGACATGTGGAAGCCTTTAGGTCACACAGATAGTGAGCAGATGATCTTTGCAGGGATTAGACAGATATCTGCTAATATTGACATGTCACTGTCAAATGAAACACATTTACATATAAAAGCAAAAACTGTGACAGCACCAGATGAATGCGAGGGTCAGTGATGCATTTCTCTAACGTTCCTTTTATATGTGTGTTTTAACCTGTCGTACTGTGGCTAATTATACACACACACACACACACACATGCACAGCAAATTAAAATGGCGGAAATTGGCAGTGAGTCAGTTTCAGAGTCCGAGCTGACCTTCTGACAGGGACAGAAGTAAACAGAAACCTTTAACGTCCTTTTTTTTTTAAACACATATTTGAAGAAAAATCAGTGAGTTAGTTGAATCCACACAGACTTTGCTCTGAATTCTTCTTTATTGAATAAGAAAAGACATTAGAATATCATTCAGTCTTCATGTTGCAGACTTTTTTTAAGCATGCTTTGTCCTCGTAGGGTCAAAAATTGCATGCAACTGTATACAGTGATCATTTCAAACACTAATACTTTTTTTTTTTTTTTTTTTCCTGGTATAAATTTAGCACCAGCAAGTTTGACTTCCTTCAGTCTGTCTCCAGAGCATTCTTAGTTTTCTATATTAACACTGCTGCTGCATATTCATGCAGATTTAGAAATCTCTCAGCTGGATCTATGTCATAGTTTACTATCTGTTCTGCACGTCCGCCACTCTGCCTAACCGTGTAGGGGAAGAGGAGGGGTGGGGGGGTTGACCACACTGCCATCCCCTCTACTCCTTGCCAGATGCTATTATAGCCTGTTTATTTGATTTCGGCAAAGACAGATACTCACGGTAGTCGCAAGAGAGTAAAACTGCTGGATAGAAGATGCAGATCTCGAGAGAAATGGGCTGTTTAGGCCTTCTTTCTTTAGTTTTGTCCTCTGCTCTTATCGCCACATAGCAGTAAGCAGGAACCAACTGGTGGGCGGGTGAGAGAGGAAAGGAGGGAGAGAGAGAGAGAGAGAAAGAGGGAGGGTTCTTAGAAAGGAGAGAGAAACAAGTCGGAGTAAACAATCTAGAAATGCATGTGATAAAAAGAGAGGGAATGGGGAAAAAGAGAGGAGTTTAACTGCAGATCACAAAGATACTTTCTCTTTTATTTCCCCGTCTCCCACCCATCTCACTCTCCTCACTACACTGTGAGGTCACTTTAGGGGAGGTTACATTAGGACACAGAGAGGGTCCATATTTCTTATAATGGTTGGAAAGTGGGAGAGTGTGCGCATGTCTGAGAAAGTGAGACTGGAGTTTGTGTAAAGAAGAGAGTAAAGAAAAAAACGACTCAACAAGAGATAAGTTGCAAGATTTTCACACCAGCTAACACCTCCACAAGTGCAGGCTGGCACCGAGCCAGTGTTATCCCATAGCTGTTTGGCTGTGAGCATAGGGGCTGATATGTGGAGCACAAGGCGAGCCAACGGTCGCCAGCAACACAGCCGAGACAGAGGAGGGAGGAGAGGGGGAGGAGAGTCCCGGGGGTCGGATAAGGACAGACTTGTTCACAGTAACACACTGCTGCTGTGTGAGCTTTCCAAAATGCTGCATTCAAAGAAAAACACTAATAATTAATAGTACTCAAATCTCTGATCTTAAGGTTCATTTAACAACTCTGACTAAACTTCAGAAATCCAAACAAAGTTCAAACTAATGTTCTTTGACACCGTTTTATTTCCTGCTGTCATACCGTTAACAGATATGTCATGTGACTCCACTTTAAACATGTCCTCACTATCAACTTTGTATCATTTGTTATGTCGATGGAAATGTAGCAGGCGCTCAGGTGACTCTGTGTCATTGTTCAACACTCGTATTGTGTTCTTATCTAACACTATGAATACGTGCTGTAGCGCACATCCTCCCCACAGTCTGCACCTCCACCAACACAGGCCAAAGTACATTCACAGTGAGGGTGTCATTTGGCAGGAACAGGCAAATGCTTATGAATTATTATCCCGTTCATAATTTTTTATTTGATCTAAGTAGAGTTTTTACATTTGTAATGTTTCTTTAAGGGTGGTGCTTCACAACCTTTTTCCTTAAGAGACCTGTTTCTAACATTGAGTGAGTTGACAACCCCTGACTAAGTGACATATTTCCTACATTATATTCAATGCATAACCATAAAAGTGCAGAGCAACTGATAACATAACATACTGATAACACAATGCAGTGAACAAGCCGCCTCGACTGTCGGGCAGTTCTAGTGGTTTGCTTGTCAGAATCGAGACTGGGGATTGGTGGGTCAGGGCAGGTGTCGCTCTAGTTATGGTCCTCCAGGTCACCAAAACACACCTCTTCAGCTGGGATCTGGGGAGAACAACCACACACCTGGAATTACATACACAGCAAAACACTATGAGCAAAAGTTATCTAAAGGCACGTTGGCCTCACAATCCTCAGGTTGGTGGATTGTGCCTCTATTAAACTATGCTACCTTTCACTGGGCATATATTGTACAGGTAGTAGTTAGTATCTTTACAGATTCAGATTTACATTCACAACATTAACTAGGATCCAAGTTATTTGATACAGCGAGCTAAATGGAATGTAGTCGAACAGCCTTACAATAAATCTTCATGAAGAGTATAATGTTTACTTCCTGTTGAAACTATTTCAGATAGATCTGCTTTAGGCCCACTGCTAGTTTTTGCTGGCTTTTGTCATTTAAGCCCATTTTGGCAAGTGATATTATTTTATATTTTCCTATTTTTCACAGTAACTTCTATGATCATTGTTTCCTTTTTGTTTATGAGCTAGATGTAATATGTTCCTGTATAATATTTGTAATGTTTAATTTAGTTTTTGCCCTTTCCGTAGACTCATATTTCTCTGTATGAGAGTATCATGGCACAGTCATATACCTCTCATTCACGTTAACCTGCCTCAGTTCAATATGATTTAATTTGACACACAACAATACTCTCCAATGTCCAACCAATTCGAGAGAGGGGCTGGGACTGACCTCTCATTCGGGACTGCATTGTGAAATAATATGAGGAGCACCACCACTGTCACTGTTCGTGCCCCTGTTAAAAGTGAAGGAGAAACAATATTAAAACCTAATGTACTGCTGTTGTTAACCCACTAACCATGCTAAGTTGTGTAATGTCATATAATAGTGACAGGGGCAATCTGCCATTCATAATAAGTAGTTTTACTTAATCTAATTTAAGGAACAATATGTAACTTTATGTATAACACTGGTCTGTAGTGGTTCAAAATAGGTACTGCAGTCCAAATTCTCCAGCTGTCTCGTCCCTAGACTCAGTGTTCATGCAGGGTGCCAGATTGAAAACATTGAACCTTCAAGAGTGCAAGACAAGTGCAACAACTTTCTGATTGTTTCACAGAGGTTACGTTCAGCAAACACCCTTATAGAAACCAGTAAGAGAAACACAAAAGCAAGAAAAATAAAAAAAAATCAGCTAATTTAGAGAGTAAGTGGAAAAGTTCCTGTGACCTGGTCAGTCCCTCTTTTGCGAACTTCTCCTGGGAAACCAGTGTCCATCTTTGGCAGTTAGAGCCAAAATGTTTCCCACTGTTTACTGATGTAACGTTTCAATACCAGTGCTGTTGTAGGTAGTGTCTTTGGAAACTTTACAAGGGAAATAATTGACGGTTTGAAAAACCATGACCTGGCATATATTTCCAGTTATTGATGACTTCAGTTATCTAAAATTCAAAGTTCATGATTTTCCATGTTTTGATTCACTTGGAATGAATTTAAAATGAAATATAGTGAAATATTGAACAGGCGCTCTGCGTCCTTCTGTGCTCTTACCTGTCTCCATCTTTCCGATCCTTAATATTTAGCTGTGTTTTAACACGTTTCTGCACTTCGAGGTTTGAGGCCAGGCACAATATACTGTTATTTCTGTTGATCCACTTTGTTTGCTTCAATGGCTGTAGCACGCTGTGTTTACATCAAATTCATTTCATATATGGCACCATGGGCAGTGTATAGGATCACACAAGACGAAACACAGCCAGAACTTGCAGGACATTTTTCTACTGTTGCCTATGTCATTTTACTAAGAGGCCACATGGGGGCAGTGGAATACGACATTAACATGTTACCTACCTTTCAAAGTTGATCTGCTGAATGTGTTAGCAAACAGATCTCTATTTACACAACCAGAAGGCATGTCAGCAACATGAGCATTTATCTGGAGTGGTTGTTCTTTTTTTTTTTTTTTTTTTTTTTTTTTGGAAATCCAACAACTCCTAGGGGAGGTAGTCGGCTCTTTAGCTGCTCAGTGCTTCAGCAGATAGTTTGTAACTATGTCTGTGTGCATTTTTACAATGTCTTATTATTGCTACTTAGAGTGGAACACTGTCACAGATTCACAGTGACAGGTACATTAGGTCTGGAGAGACGATGCCACAAAATAAATTTAATTCACCTCAGACATTTAAGAGACGGATATCTCAAATGGATAAAACAAAGCGTTCTCCTGAGATCCTACAATGAACAAGAAACTATTGACTAATCCTTTATTATGGGTATTTTAAAGACCGTGTATGTCCACTAGATGTCAGCACCATACAAATGCTTGAGGCAGTAGCCCACATTAAATCTCCTTGGATGTAATGTGTTTGAAAGTGAAAGCATTTAAAATAAAAACCAGTAAAATGTTTGTCAGTTGAAGTCTAAATGAAGCCAACTGTTTATCTCTGTGGAACTGGTCCAGGCCATATTTCACTGGGGTGGAACGTTTGCATGCTTTGGGCAAGTTTAAGAGGCAGAAAAAAATGCAGAGTAATTGTACTATATACTTACTACTATTATATACTATGAATATACAGTATATACTGGGATTCAAACACGCTCTAAACAGTGAAAAGTAAGCAGGTTTAGTAGAATGTGCATGTGCAGTACTAGTTCATATAGCAGTAGAATAAAGTGCAGAATCATTACATTCATGTCATGTTATGGTGTGTGGGATGAAGCTGTTCCTCAGCCTGGTGGTTCAGGACTGGATGCTGCTTACTTCCCTCTCTCCCCCCTCTGCAGAGCCTTTCTGTTGAGGGCGGTGCAAATGTTGTTACTTAGTTGAAACTTCAGATGTTATTTTTTGATCATTCACAAACTAATGATACTCAGAAATATTTCCTTGATGGAGTTAATGGTTAGCACAGATGCGTCAGTGAGCTCTCCAGCTTCTTGTGCGATCTGCTGTCTGTCAGCGTCATTAACGAGCCACATTCTGCCTGGACCGGACCGGTTGGGTTTCAGATCTCTCTTCTGGAAAAGCCTCTGAAGCAAAGAAATACAAACATGATTTGTGTGCAGCAGATTTTCCAGAAATACATCCAAAGCAAACTCACAGATGATTAAATGGTTTAAAGTCAAGCGTGACAAAATGCATTTCTCCCTCCAGACAGAAATAAATGTGTTGAAGCTGCTCCGTTATTGACATGTAGCGAAGACGTAACGTTTGTCAAACAAGGCAGCAGCTGCCAGTACAACGCAAACACAGTAGGGCACGCGTCCTTGATTCATTTATGCAAATTATGTGGGGACTGTGACGGTGCAAATAACCCCAAATCTACCCTCCTCCTCCACACACACTTTGTCTTTTATCCCCCTGCAGGGTTTCACCCCACTTTGACCCAGCTGCCTCCTGTCCCATTAGAATTGGAGATGTTCCTCTGTCTCTACCTCTCTGGAGGAAACGTTTGTCATCAGTCATCTCTCCTCTCGCCTTTGTTCAGCGCTCACCCATTGTCCCTTTTTATTAGAATAAAGCAGCAGAAATGAGGATTGAAGGGAGAGAGTTGGCCCTCTTGAGTGTCAGCTCGGAGTCAATCTGTCACGTTAACCAAACGACACACACAGATACGCCTACTTGAAACGGCCTTAACGGCAGACATCTCTGCAGCCTACTCGAACATATTTCCCATCTGACATCCGTGACAAAAGACAGATCCAGCCCACCGCTTGCTGACAGTGTCACTGATGTCTCTTGATATCGATTGGGGATAAAGTGTCAGGGAGAGTGCTTTGTCATCCTCATGGTCTCGTTTTGTCAAGTTTAAGGCTTCCTCACATCGTTTTAATGAATTCAATTCACTTTACCCAGAGGGTGACTGTTTTCACTCTGTTCTGTGAGTTTCTCTTTCCTCTCTTCATATACAGCGTACACAACAGTGCTACAGAGCTAAGGGGAGACCTCAGGGCAGAGAAACAGAAGGAGACAGGACTGTGAGTGTCTGCCTGTCAGTCATGAGAATGCAACAAACCTTTCCTTCCTCTAACATGGTGAATGTAGGTCACAGAAAGCAAAAACTCAGATAGTGTGTGGCCTCAGATCTGTCGCTGTTTAGCTCCATGCTCTGTCTCTGGTAAAACCTCTGACTCGTGCCTGGCACTATCTGCCATTGCCTAACCTCAGCATGTCCAGGCTTGTTGTATTTGGCTTTACAAATTTCTGTAGAACTTGGGTAGACCTTGGCTGTGTGTGTGTGTGTGTGTGTGTGTGTGTGTGTGTGTGTGTGTGTGTTGGCACGTGAGTTTGCACGATTATCTGTCCCCTCTGCTTCCACCCTTGAGGCATTGTGCATAACTGGGTCATACTCCCATCATTCCCATGCTAACGATGTTGCTCCACCTCCTCGTCCTCACCATTCCTCTTCCCCAGTTGCTCCTACCATATTCAGCTCTGCTGCTTTGTGTCGTGTCTGCCCTCGTACCCCTTGTTGGCATCCCCTCAGAGAGAACACCGATGCATGAGTAAGGATAAATGGCATTGAGAAGGAGCTGCGATTGAATGCTCTCTCTGCATGCATAATGCATAATTTTAGTCAAACATATAGCCTACATTTCATTATTTCATTATTCACTCATTTCAGCGTGCTTATTTCTATACATCATCCATCCATTTCCCACTGTTTAATCATGCTGGTGTTGCAGTGGCAGCAGACTGAGCAGTGGCCCATGCATCCTTCTCCCTAGCCACATCCTGCAGCTCTTTTTCGAGGATCCAGGGATGTTTTCCAGGCCAGATATGTAATCCCTTGAATATGTTCTGGGTGTTGGACATGCTCAGAATTCGTCCACAGGAAGGCAACCTAATCTGGTGCCCGAACTGACTCCCCTAAACTCAAGGGAGCAGCAGGTCTAATCAGGGCCCATTCGGTCATCTGAGCTCCTCGTGATGTGTCTGTGTACTCAGACAGAAGGTGAATCAAATTTTTGCCTTGTGTCATTTGCACAATTTGTCTACTGAACCGTTTATGTTTATTCTCCCCAAATAGCCAACGTACAGTTTGCTAGAAGCCAGCTAGCAACAGACGCACTGGCCGTGTCTGTGGGAATATACTGGTGTCTGCGGTGTTCAATTCAACCTCTGAATGAACTCAATTCTTTCAGTTTTGTCCTCCTGTCTCTGCATGTTTACGAGGCAGATTCATAAAGCAACGGGATCCATGCAAATGTCAGTTCACGCCGCCCCAGGTTATTCGGATCTAATTATTTTTCCATTAATGTTGTATGCAATTGCACCAAATCTAATATTCAGTTAGGAACGTACATGGACTGGTAAGTGGAAAGCTTTAACCTCAACCCCCTCTTTACCATGACAGTGTGGCACAGCATCCACACTATCCTGATGCACTCATGCTTCATTTTACCTTCCCTCGTATACAAGAACACAAATTCTGTCACCTGGGGCTGTGACCTACGAACACACCTCAGCTGTGCTTAAGATTCCATCCATGAAAATCACAAACGTTGACAAGGCATAATCCTGGCAGAGCCCACAGCTCTAGGAGTGCACTAGATTTCCTGCCAAGCATGTAGACACACCTCACATTCCAGTTGTACATAGCCCAAGCAGCCCAGACACTCCCTGCTTCTGCAGGGCCTGCTACAAGATACCCCCGGGGACATGGTCAGAAACCTTCACCAACTACTGTACACAAATCACATGGACTAAATGGGTCAACTCCCATGACCTCCAAGGTAAACAGCTGGTCCACAGAGTTCCACAGACAGGATGAAATCCACATGAGCCCTTTCCAGAATCCTGGCACGACCTTCCTCGAGGAAAAGCAATATATCATGAAGTGGGCATTTCCTGTTATGCTTTCCTCCAAAGAACATTGAAGTTATGGAATGAAAAACATTCTCAGCACTTTAGGTGCAACTTTTCCAGGTTGGAACTGCAGATGTTCTTCAATATGTTGTTATAATTATCAAGACATCTTCCACATGTTTGCTCACCCTCAGGTGAGAGACCGTTTGTTTTTCTGATGCTGACCTGGATAAAAGGCCTAATCAGCACTGAGTTCTCTTTATTTTCCTTCACTCTCTCTCTCCCTCTCTCCTCCTCTCAGTTCCTCTTCTGCTACTGCTTTTCTAAAGTAAAGGTCCTGGGAGGTGTGATAACATTGTCTGTTTTTGTGGGCATGGCACTGTCCTGTTTCCACTGGGCATGATGTCTCGCCCTCAGTTCCCTTCATCCAGGAAAATATTTGTTGTGTCTTTGGAATCATGAAGAAGAAGAAGAACAACACTGCTCTTCAATCACTTCACAATTGTCAGATTATTGGGAGAAATCAGATTAGGGGAGAAAGTTTGAAACCACATTTAAAACGTGTTTAAATGCAGTAAACACCTTCAGTGCCTTCTATCTCCTGCTGTACTTTTGAATCAAGGCAGTAATATTATATTATAAATGTATTCGTTAAATATGATATTTCAACCTGAACATTTGTTTAGATTTGAGCATTTTGACTGATGGCAATAAGAAGACAACAAGAGAGTCCACAAGTTTCCTAACTGTGAAAATGTGTTTGAATTTTACCTTTTAATCGAATAATCAGGTGGAATTAAACCAACTTGTTTATACTTTTTCATTTCAGTTTCAGACTATGAATTTACTTACTTTGGATACAAGAATCCGTCCTCTTTCTCATGCACCGCAAAATGACACAGTAAGAAATTAGAGATAAAATGTAGATTACAAGTTTACCTCTAGGTTTATTATAGTTTGATAATCTAACTAAATAAACAAAGCTGTCATTTTGTTTCATTTCAGTAGTAAACCCCTCATGTCTTGTATGGAAGTCTTTAGGTTTGTAGGTTTTACCCTGAAACCAGGTCATAGTGAATACATTTATGACAAGTAAAGGATATGAAATATTTACATTGTACTTCAGTTGTACTCAGACATCATGCAACATCGTGAAATGACCTAGTAAACTTGAGTCTAGTTCAGATTTAGTTACTAGCTGGTTTTCACTGTTTTGCCTCACTCTGTTAGTATTCTTGTGGGGTTGTCTTTAGCTCTGTTGTGTTGGTTGGTTACCGTGGCAGCGACGGGTCGGTTTTGTCTATACCCTGAAAGCTGTGAGCCTTACTCTGTGTGTCAGCAAGGGTTCAGTTCCCATGATGGATCACCTGTGGATACAATACCCGGGTCCTGACCCAATGGGGCTCCCAGCTACCCCCTAATTAACTTAATTCCAATTAATCTACAAAACTGTGCTCTCCCCTGTCAACTCTGTCTATTTTGTTAAGGGGGCCAATATCGCCTGTTGCCTCGGGCAAACGTGATAGGAATGAATCATTCTAATCTACGTAATTGGTCCTAATGATTTTTCTTCTATAGACAACGGACAAACAGAGGAATGTTGGGTAGTCATTATTTCAGCGCTCGTGACCCAGGGTAAGAATGTCTCTGTGTGTTCCTTTGACCAATCCAGAGCTGTAAAGGTAGATGAGTGTCATGCCAACAATGAGGTTATATGGCATAAATAACACAGCAAATATTTAATTCACCCTCAAACTATAGTTTGATACTGAAGACACAGCAAATTGTGTTTTCCAAGCTCTAAGCTCCATATATTATGTATCTCTTGGAATTTGTCAAATACAGTGTAGAAAATGTATAAATGTTTAGTATTTATATAATAAGAGTTACAATATTCTTGATCATTCATTTTCCAACTAATTGGTGAATACATGTTTCCAATTAAATGTGATACATATCCCTGATGGCCTTTGATATAAAATCACACTTGACCATTACCATGTGGGTCAAAGTAGCTAGCAGCACAGAGGTGTGTGATTGTACTCATTTCTCCCTTATCATCCCAACACCCAACATAGACCTGATCAGATCTATTTGACGAGTTTTATAAAACATTATGCTTACTTACAATAAGTTTTAAGTGCTGAACTACTTCAAGAGCTACATTTAGAAACAATGAGAGAATAGGAGACAGATAAACAGGTTTTTGGGCCAGGTTGCAGTCTGAACATGAGTTTTCAGTCTGCAACTGAAGATGTGGAGAGTTTCTGCCATCCTAAAGAGTGGAGCTCAACTTTTTGGATGAATAGGGACAGCTGAATCAGTTAAAAGTGATGTGCTTCTAATTTAAAATTCAATTAGTTACACTTTTTTTTCCATCTTTAAAAACCCTGAATAGCAAAATAATCAAGGAAACATGTTAACTAAATAATAAACTAATTAAAACTACTTGAGGGTAAATGTTAAAGTGAAACCCATGTAGTCATTGATCAGTATCAGGAAACAAGCCACAGCTGCAACAATACGGTTAAGTCATTCAGAACCCAGTGGAGACAGAGAGGACATGTACTGTTTCTCCCAGCTGGAAGAAAAACCTGCTGCAGGGTAGAACCCCAGGGCATGTCAGCATGCATTTCTTTATTAAATCCCTCTGAAGTGGGTTTTTGTTGTATTCCATAAATACATGTCCAGTTAACCAGTGTAATCACACACTGCAACAACTCTGCATGCAAACACTTACATTTGATGTTTTTCCATGTTTACATTGCACTGCCATGTAAAGTTAAGACTCATGCAGCGAGCTCCTAATCCAGTTTTCAACTCAGCCAGAAACATGTTGACACACACAAATGAACATAAAGAGAGAAAGAGAGGAGAATGCAGAATTGGTGGGATGCCATCGAATCTTCCAATCAGGTGACCTGGAGAGAGTAAGAAGTGAATGATGGACCAGACTGACGTTGTTTGAGCAGTTCGATTCCACCTCCTAGAGTTTACCCCCTCCAACATGCTGTAGTGTTCTTGGTTTAAACCAAACCCCCCATGATGAAACGCATCATAGTAGAAGATTACTAGAGGTTTAGGTTTTTATTTGATTTAAAAAGTCAAATACATTAATAAAGAACGAAAATAGCAGCATGTAAGACATTGTCAGAGAAGTCTAGGACTTACTTCCATTGTGGTCCCTATTCCATGAAAACATCCTTGCTACAGTACAATGGAGTTAGCCATTCAGCAACCTCCCTGACATATGTAGGTACTAATCTAGATACATGGAGTACTAATGATGTGCAGCTGCCACAGATCTGTGTGTGTCACTGTTTATGATGGGTATTGCCATTTTACAACTGAAGATTAAGACTGCAAGCTAGCAAAGATGGATGACAACAATGCATCATTTAAATTATATGAATGAAAATTATATCAAGTATGATACATAACACTAATAACACTAATAGTCATCTATCTTCCCTTCTGTTACAGGCTTCTGAGACAAAGACTGGAAGGTTAAACAGCCATAACAATTTTTGTTCATGTGTACAGAAAAATACTTCGGGGTTTGGTTTTGTGGAGCCATTTCATGGAACATTAACTCCTAAATCATGATAATTTGTACATTACAATGAGACTTGCTGTCCACTTCACCCAAATCACATAAATCTCACAATCGATTCTCCTCCTGAATATTTTTAAATCGACCAACCTCAGTGACCTGAGGAGGAACAGCAACAGCTCTCAACTGTGCAACTTAAGATCTTTGGCTTCGACATAAACAAAACAGAACATACTGTATGATTCAGGACTGAACTTCTGTTTGAAATGCCCATATATCCCTAATTTTGACTTAGACTGAATGTTTTTAACCATATTTGTTCAAATTACAGTAAGAGCTTAGTTAATGTTAACAGTACAATGAAAGCTATTCTTACAGATATACAGCATTTCTCTCTGAATTGCAGGAATGGGAGCAAATGAATGACTCCCCAGAAAACATCATATTCAATGCAGCTATGTTGCTATGCTGGTCTAGGTCTTTTAAGTTTAGATTATTTTAACACCCCTGCAACATAGTTCCATATACAGTAGACACATCATAAAGTTGTGTATATGTATAGTAGCCAAGAAGATCATTGCATAACTTCAGTTTGTTGGCTGATCCTAGAGCTCTCCAAGTAAATCCAACAAGGGACAATGAACAGGGCTTCAAACAAGTTAGAAATAATAAAGATTCAAATTATGATTTCTTTATTGGCAGACGCGTTACCATCACAAACATTGAGCTTTAATCATTACCTCTCTGGAATGATTCATCTCCCGCTGCTTTTTCCTAGTTGCCCAACTTCAAGCAGCAGCTATGTATGTTATTTTCTTTTCATTATTCATTTTCATACGATCCATAATTCATGTTTTGGTATATGCGTACAACTGAGAGTCCGCGGGGGGTTCCATGCTGCTTTCAGACTGGCTCATGCCACACTCTGCATCATGTGTCCCAGATTATCAGGGATGATGAGCCAAAGGAGGAAATGTGGAGGAAACAGGAGAAGGGTGGGTTCGGGGGTGAGGAGTGGGTGATGAGTGTGCTGATTAAGTGGGCGAATTTGCAGAGCTGTGGCATACATGAAGAGACAGGACATCCTGGAGGAGGAAGAGACTGTTGGAAAAGAGGCTGAAAAACAAGATTAAAGGACAGTCTGACATCTTGGGAAATACCCTCATTCACTTTCTTGCTGAGAGCTTGATGAGGTGATCAAGATAAGTCTCATATCTGTGTGTTAGATATATAGCCAGGAGATGTGTAGTTTAGACTGGAAGCAGGGGGAATCAGTCATTTTTCAGAGGCCCAGCGAACACTCCATGACAGTCCTTCTCAAGCCTCCAGGGATGGAGCATTGCTGTGAAGTGACTGTGGTGTAGTGGCCGCACGAGGTATTGCAATTTGTGTTTCATCACATGACGCACACCAGTCCAAAAAGCATTTTGGGCTCCTACACAATCATTGGAAAAGGAGCAGCTGTAAAACAGTGGATACATTTTTCCGATAGATTAACATTTGGAAAGTCTAGAAGAGCCATAAACTATTTTATTCCATTCCTGTGTGCAGAGAGCTAACAGGAAGTCAGCTGGCTTGGCAAGCGGAAGTCTTGGAAGCTCACACTCTCAACCAGCTTGGCCTGAGAAGAACTTTCCCGACACGCAAGTCCAGTGAGCAGCTTTCAGTAACACTTCATTAAGGTAGACATATTCACCATAAACTAGCTGCCTATTAGAATATTGGCTCTTTATTAGTCATTATAAAGCACATTTTAATGCTTTATTCATTAATTTTTCACAGTGCCACACCACTGTATTGAAAGTTCTCCAACATCCTTCATCTGTTCTCTAGAAGTTAGAGATACTATTCTTGTGATATCACCACCTTATAACACCCATAATGAGCAAAGCATACAGTAAGCTTACAATAAGCAGAAATCAGGTTATTGAGAGAAAACTCCTGGCCTAGTAGTTGTTATGCAGAATGAGGCATTAATAAGCGCTTTAGAATGACAAATGAAAAGGCAATTTGCAAAGAAAGCAACTCGGTAAAGGTAAATATGTGTACCTTTTAATATAAAGTGTTACCCAACTTTCATAGTTCCCAGTTCTCCTTAATACATCCATCCTGCCAAGAAATAGCCCTGCACATAACGCTGCATTTATGCAATATCAGCAGAACTGGGAGAACAGACGAACCTCCTGCCTGTGGAAAATGTTGTGTTACATTTAAAGTGCGTTAACGAGTGAACAGAGACAGTGTATATCAGTGGCGGCTGGTGAAAAATATGGGGCTGTGCCATATTCAGTCAGTTTCAGAAACCATCCCATCCCGATAAAATACAATAACACAAACTGCAGGATACCAGTGCTCTGTGAAATAGTAACAGGGTTTATGCAGGAATCCTGAGGTCAGTCAACTGAACACTGTAGATAGAGCCATCTACATCAGTGGTGTCCAAACTTTTTTTAAAGACGGCCATTTGACAATGTGAAGCCCTGTGGCCAATGCTAATATTTAAAAATCAAAAAGTTGCTAATACAAGTTACATACAATACAATTTTATTTTAATTGTCACAGTTATAATTTTTTTTAAAATGACAATGTCACCAAATCTAAGCCAATCAGGCGTGAACAAATCTAAAAACCAGTTCACATCTGGAGTCAGATAACAGAATAAATTGTATGGAACATGTTACACGGGACTCACACCGAACGCGGAACAGAAGCGGAACGGAAGCGGAACGGTACTTTGCCCGGTGTCAACTCACACCGGACGCGGATCAGCCGCGGAACGGCAGCGGAGCGAGCCGGCCGTATTCACGCGAGATCACGAGATCACGCGAGAATCCTGGACATACCCGAGACCCCGCGATAAACAGTGTATAAAGAAAACAACAACAACAAACAGCTGACTTTGCTTCTCCGACGTGGAGGAGATTATAAAAAGCATCTGTTGTGTCATAAAGGATTGTGTATTGTTCCACTTCAACAATAAGTCTCTCGTTGAGACCCTTTGATCGATCTTTGATCACCTGGTGCCACCGGTCATGACGTAACGTTGATGTGAAGTTGTAAAAATCTACATGAACTGCGTATTGTGTTTTATTTTGAAAGGGGGCGGAAGTTTATTACGTTGATTCAAGGCCCGGTTTCCTGTCTGGTGCGCAGTGCTCTGTTGAAATTTACGAGGTTTAGCCGCGGCTCGCGGAAGAAATAGAAATCCTGCGGAAAGCTCGCGCCGTGGCGCGGAGAGCCGCTTCTGGGACGCTTCTGATCCGCGTCTGATCCGCGCCCGGTGTGAGTGCTCTCATTGACTAGACTGGATTCTATTTGCTACGGTGACCGCGGCGGTGCCCTTCCGCTTCCGTTCCGCTTCCGTTCCGCGTCCGGTGTGAGTTGGCCTTTAGACTTGCATGAAGTTGATAAAAATCTAAACATGACTTATTATGAGTAATGCAAAGTCTGTCAACGTTTAAGTTTAAAACGTGTCACTCTTGCTCTTGTCTTTAACAAGATCATTCAGAAAGTAATATTTAGTGTCACATCTACAGATATAACAGCAGCAGTTATGTCCTTAAAGGTTCAAATGCTTCGTTACGTCAACCAAAAAAGCCAAATCTCCCAGCCATACAGTATCTGACAATCAAGACATCAAGTATACTTGACCAACAGTGTTTTACAGGAGGATGCTGTTCTGTTCAACTGTTCAATTCACACTTTTCTTTTTTGTCTTTTCAATCTAATTTTCAGTCTATGAAATTAATCTTTTTGTTTTACTCCAGCAATCGACCATGTACAAAACTTTTCAGTATTCAGTGATTTTTGTCCCGTCATACCAACATCATTACAAAGTTTCAGGGCGTTCCCATAACCATGGTAACTCACAGTGCCGGAAGAGAGGGAGCAACGCTGAATGCCGTTTATACACGTTTTTTCCAGAGTAGAGTCGTTGTTTCACACATGAAGCAACAACAGGAGACTCTCTGTGTCAGACGAGTTCTCATATGTTGACTAAACTTTATAAGTAATTATTGAATGCCAATATAAAATACATTGAGGCATTCTTCTACAAAAATAAACACTGCACAATCACAAGCTTTACATGTAAAACAGAACTTAACAATTGACGTATCAATTACAAACAAAGCATAACATGTTGGAAAGGCTGTTGACTTTAAACCAGTGCTGATCAGCTGCACTGTTAAGCGCATGAAATGGTGCCTCTAGTAGTTAATAGGCAACACAAGAGGCATGTCGTCAGAACAATATACATTCATTTAACCATTATTTAAACACACAAATATTGAAAATATGAATGATTTAATATTATTAGGATTATTTTTATTTTTTTTATTTCATTGTTGTGGCTCGGTGAGGGCGGCGCCCGACCACCCTCTATTGCCCAGCTGCCACTGGTGTATATATAAACTGAACTGATTAGATTTATCAGTGTTAACAATGGATTTTATTTTCATGTAACTGCCAGTGATGGTGACTTTGAAGCTATGTCATCTGCAGTTTGTTGACACTTCTGTAGTTTTTCTTGCCAAGTGAATGATATCATCACTGTTAGATATTCCTAATTGATGGAAATCTAATTTGGAGGCTGACATTAACAGATTTTCCCTCCCAGCTGCTTGTACAATTAGAATGTGAATGCCCCATAACTCAGCTGAAGTGTGCGACCTGTTTTTCTTTAATTGCATAAAATGTGTTTAAGGCAGCACTTTTCTTTCTCAACAACTTCAAGAGGGGGAAAAGGGAGGGATGGAGTATTTCAGGTGGAGGGTGGTGGGAGAAAGAGAGGATGACAGAATGGAGTGATTATGTCTTATCTCTTCCCGTGGGCCTGTGTGTGTCTGGTGGAGGTTGGGGTTATGAGAGTTTTCTCTCCCCTGGGCTCTGACCCTGACTCTGCAGTTAAACCCAAACCCTACATCATGCGTCTGCAGTTAAACCCCATAATGAGTGTAGTTGGGGGTCTGTTGGACTGGGAGTCCCAAAGGCAGCCAGGGGAGTGTGTGTGCATGTGTGTGACAGAGATCTCCAGAGACCACTACAAATACGTGTGTGCGGGACCCCAAGCATTAAGCGTGTGTTATAACAACAGTGCTAGCGGTGATGGAGGGGGGATCGAACACAAAAGATCCCGGCACATGTGGGGCTGACCTTTGACCCAGAGAGTCTAGTCGCACCCATCCGTTCCCTCCCTCCATCCTGCCAGCCCTTCTTCCTCCACCTCTTGTCTACCTCCATGCCCTTTTTTCCTCTCTGGGGATCATCCCTCGCTCATATGGAGGTGTGGGGCAGCAGCTGGTTCTCTGCAAAGAAAGGAAGTGGAGGTGGAGTAGAGGGATGGATGAAGAGAAAGGGAGGGAAGCAGAGAAAATAGGAAAATTGATCTTATTTATGATTTTTCTGTAACCTTTGGCACAGGTTTACACTGATGTGACGCGTCTTTGACTTCAGCAGTTGTTTTGGCAAATTAGTTATAGATTTATTACCACGCAGCGCCCTTTTACATATGAACTTTTGGTGTTTTGATGTCTGAGCGAAAAATTTGCTTTACTAATTCTTTAACTTAAGGGAATCATATCAGCAGGGCTGTGATTTGGCCATACATTAATCACACTGTGCCAATATTTAGTATAACATCACAACCTTGAGTGTGATATAGCTTTTATGCAACAGTTCTACAAGCGTAATTTATTAGCTCACAGTAAAGTGACAGCAGATTATGATTTGACTATTTATTTAATCGCTTATTTGGGTTGCCAACACAAATAGTTCTGCAACTATGACTGCACAGTTGCTAAGCAACACATAAGCATTTCCCGAGCACTAGCACTAGCTGTGTACGCAACCAATCTGTTGACTTGTCACTTTGGTGGAAATATCTTTTTCTTATTTGTCTTTTTCTCGTTGTGACATTCTGATAAAATTGACATATGATGTTCTTATCTTGTCTTTCTAGACTGATGTGTTTTGACGACACATAAGCGATTGTTCAAATGTCATATTTTTTAAAGGGAGTTTGGTGTCATATTTTCCCCGGACATCGCAGGGAGCTTTAGTTTCATTCAAACTGCTGATAAGATTTTGTCAACAATACAGAAACACTAAGTAACGTATGAGGTCAAGTATTTATAATATACATAGGTACATAGGTATTGTACTGATAGTTGATTAATGGTTGTGTACTAACTGGTGTATTGACTGGGCTGATCAGGTTTGTCAGCTGATCGTATTCAGTTTCTAACAGCAGTATGCAGTAAATGGTTGATACTTGTGTGTGTTTTTAAACTACTTGTAGAAATATGTTTGTGGTGCAAAGTTTATTTCAGTCTAAGATGATGACGACGACGTTAACATAAAGGTCGTTAGAACATCTGTGAAGCGGAGTGATGCATGCAGTTAAAAGTCCCAGAGCTGTTATTCTCTGTATCAGCACTCATGGAGCGACTCTTGTCCAATCAGATTACTTGGTGGAGCTGGAACTGTTGTATAAATGATTATTTGCTGTCTTGTCCAGATTGAGGTGAGAAGATTGGCATCTTAGTATATTAATTTCCCTCTAGTCATACAATTAATAATGAATGTTCATATTGTATGTATCTTAGCCTATTCAAAATAATGTATAGAACCATAGTTACATCACGACATTACTCTGCACTGTGCTGCTTTTTGGACTTCTGGTTTAATGCTAAACTGCATTTTGTTATCTCAGTACTTTTTCTCTGTGCAATGACAATAAAGTTCTAATAATAATTAGTTAATAATTAATAAAGATCTAATCTAATCTAGAGATTGCAGTAAGAGTAAAATGAAACAGGTATTATTTTGCTATCTGCATATTTTGCAATAACTATTCCTGGAATTTTGACACATGTTTTACTGTCTTTCTACACCACCTTAATTACCTCTCATTACCAGTCACATACTACAGGAGTGCTACAAGCAGCCAACAGAAAGGAGCATAAGGGTCACAGCCTACTAATTTTCCTGTCAACTCAGATGAATCATTTAGGAGAGACGTGTCAGCGCAGGGAAAATTTCCCTTTCCTTATCTCTTATTCCCCACTCGTTTTTTTTTTATCTCCTTTCTCTTTCATGTGTTCAACATTTTTTCTTTTCTTCTTCTTCTTTCGTCCTCATGCATGTTGACTTGCATGTGGCACACTGCTGTCCCCGAGGGAACCTGCTGCCAAGCTGTGCTAAATCACCATCTGTCTCAACTCTGTGATCACCTGACCTGAAATTGTCAACCTTGACCTTTACTTCCACCCCCCACTCGTGCCTGCTGGCCTGTTATCCTGCACACACACAAACAGACTCACAACATGTTTAACACATGATGACCGTTAGCACATTTAAGTTTCACTAAACAGAGAAACCAAGTTTAAAGGTTTGGGTCACACAATTTTAAAAGAACTAAAAGGGTTTTGAGATCTCCATCAATGAGACTTCTGCCACAGTCATTGGTGCCTTTTCAGAAGCTGTACATGGTTGTCAGCTGGAGTGCTACACCGTGCAAATATAACTGTACCTTTTTAAATAATCTGATTAAAAGGTTGACAGTTTCCCTCCTGGTGCTTGTGGATGTATTCTGTTGGTGTTCAAGTTTTTTCTTGACATGACTGCTTCTCCTCAGCGAATGTTTAGAGGAGCTGCTCAACATAACTGTAAAACAATGGTACAGAAAATATGATCTCTTCACACTTTATATAGTACAAAACTGACTAATTGAAATTGGCTGAATGGAAAAATGTCTAGTAGAGAGAGTCAGGCTGCATGTTATCTGTACTCCACAGAGTTCATACTGTCTTATCATCTCTGTGTCCTCTTGTGCACGCAGAGCAGAGCAGTACCTGTAGGTCTTCCTCACAGTCCCAACTACGACCAACAAGTTGCTGCATGAGGCAAAAGTGAAAGCTGATTACAGAGAGCGCAGGGCAATAACTGAAGGTGACTCAGACGATTGCACAAACATTTGATTCTTTCTCATCTGGATATTGACATCTCTGAGGCAGAGGCAGATGATTCAGAACTGTTATCTCAAACTCTGGGCCGATTAAAAAACCAAATGGCCGCTGATACCACTGATACAACCGCTGAGGAATAAGAGAGAATCTGTTGTGACCTCGCAGAATGGTAAATAAACTTTCTCGTCTACAGACTACTCAAAGCCCTTTTGCAACCCTTGCAACTTTCACAAATTCACACACTGATGTCACAACCATCAGGAGCAATTTGGGGTTCAGTATCTTGCTCAAGGACACTTTGACTAGGACTAGGGGAGCTGGGAATCAAAACAGCAACCCTCCGATAACTAACACCCACTGTTTCACCTGAGCCACAGCTGAAGTGCCCCTTTTTAAAGAGCGTGTCTGGAAGAAACATGTTGAGCTGGAACAATTTCCTCAAATAAAACATGTTTTGTACCTGTTATGAAAAGAACCACGTGAGCATGCCTGTCTCTTAGTGGTTGTTGCCACATGTGAGTAGAAATGTGTTGACTTTATTGTGAGCTCATGGAGGAGCTGAATGTAGTTATTTAGCCACTGCCTCTTTATATGCGTGTGTCAGTTTTTCCGTTTTTCTCACATTCCAGTGAGTGGAGGTAACACAGCCATACACTGCCATTATAAAACCCAGAGGAACGCTGTGGTTGGCTCTGCTGGAAGTCTCGTCTGCTGCCTGGGCAATTGCTCTGTCCGCAACTCACGTTTTAACTGGATCGCCAAGGCAAACCAGACTTCTGCTGCTGCTTGAGACTTCACCCGATCGCATTTCTCTCAGTGTTTGTCCTCTTTCTGCTGTCATTTCTGTGACATTTTTTTTCCACTTTCACTGCTTCGGTTTTGCCTTACAGGGATTAAATGTTCTACATCGTGTTGGTTCATCTCTCAGTTTTGAGTGTAGATGTTCACATTAATTATCCACTCTGGGCTTGAAATTATGAAGAATTCAAAACAAAAGATATAAATCTTCATAATCACTCCCATCTGTGCTTTATTTATGATAACAGAACAGCATCCATGAGAAATCCTTCTCACAAAGGCTGAAATGTGATTACAATTAAAATCTCAATAAAAAAACAAACAAACAAACGAACGAGGCGCTGTGTTATTTTTGGATGCCTTCTTCCAGCTCCATAAATAGTAAAGGAAACTGCAGTGTTGATGAGGAGTGAGAGACAACTGGTTGGATGAATCAAGCGGAAGACTTTTAAGAGTGGAGCTGTCACTTGTGATGGACTACCTGTATCCAGGCCAGGCCTTTCTCTTCCAGTAGCAGCAGCATTGTCATAGCCTCTGAATAGCAGGAAACCAGCCGTATAAATAGCTCTGTGGTCTTATGCCTGATGGAGAGAGTTGATAAAACAACACAAATCAACATATATGGTTGAGGACAGGGTGAGGAATGGTATGTTGCCAGAAAAGAAGCTGGCTGGACATTGTACTTCATGCTTATTTTAATTCACCATTCTTTATTCATATAATGTAAGGACAATAAAAATGTCATGTGATGAGCAATTGAGATTTGTTGCTTTTTTTTTTTAATAAATATCCTGTAGAACTTCTGCACTGATTTATCTCCTGTGCATGTACCTGTCCTGTTGGCACACTGTGTATAACAAAACAACGTGATGATGTGTAAAACACTGAAACCCCATATTTAATTGAAAAGGCACAAAGACGACAACAAATGTTGAAACTGAGAAATATGATTGTTTTTGTAAAATGATATGTCAGCAGCATGCTTCAAACCAGTCAGACACTGGAAAAGTTGTTGAATGCTGAAAGAAAACTCCTGGTTGAACATCTCACAATCAATAAGGTCATGTTAATCCCAACGACCATCCAGAGGGGTAACTGTACATAAAACAGGGCCCAGATATGCTGCCAAACTGGCACCAACCAATTGTCACCTATTTAATATGTTTGCTGCATGATGAAACTATAACTATAAAACTCGTCAAAGGAAACCCTGAACTGTTGGGCAGCTTAGAGTCAAGCAAATATGGGAAACCATTTTACTTTCAACATTACGACAAAGTCTCCTCTTTTGATATCTATTCATATTTTTAGGCAGCATGCCAACTTTTTTGGAATCTGGGTTTACAGAGGAGACGGAGTGCAGGGAGACAAGTGCAAACACGACATGGGTATTGTGGCCAAATAGGACAAGGTCAGCGAACACTACTTTGACATTTGAAAGAACTTACTGTTAAATTATTTTTTACTAACACCTGCAGTGATTTATTTGGATTAGAAAGTTAGTCAAATGCCGTCTTTTACTTGAGTAATACACACAGCGGTGCTGTTCCTGCTTGCCGGATGCGTTCATTGACTGGAAGGAATTTTATCGAAACCTTTCGAAGGAACTTCCAGGAAAAGCTGTTGTTTGTAGTAATGGTGTCAACCCAGCTCACAGTCTTGAGAAACGAGCATAAACACCCAGAGGAAAGGGCATGTTTATTTTATTTGATCCTCCTTTGTTTGTGAATATTGCTCCTCATTCATCAGAACTTGATAAATTTCCCGTTCAAAAAAATGAAGTGTGGGTGTGGTCTTTCAGTGGAATATTGCAAGAAGTAACTTTTTATCTGTAACCATCATCAGATCAAATTCACTCTGTCCAACAGGATACAGCCTCAGCTCTAAATCTATCTTTGTAATTGTACACCAGTTAGCATGGTACAAGATGGCAAACATGGTTGAAGTACCAATATACTGTACCTCATTTGCATATCAGCATTGTCATTGTGTGCATGATGAGGGATCATGCACACAATGTGGGATCAAATAAGAATGTCAGTTTCCATGAAATACAAGAGAGAAAGTCCAATGCTCAATTAAGTCAGTGAATGTGTCTGACGGAGAGGCTCTGACGAGAGCGCTACACCTTATTCTCTCCAGTGTTTTCAATGCTTTTGGTCACAGTAGTTTTCAAAAACATAACATACTACAACAACCTCTGTGGCTGTAAAGTGAAGCCAATGTGAAAGTGTCAAAGCATTTGGTCACAGTAGGTCCACTTGAGGTTGGCTAACGAACGAGTCAACCTCCATTGTCCCCATATTTAAATGTCCAACTTCACAGCAGAAATAAACATGTTTACAACCTGGTTCAAAAAACAGTTTTGGTCTCTTAGAGGTAATTTCCCTGTGAGTCTGAATTTTTATATAACTCACCTGTTCAAATTATATTAAGGCTTAAATTTACGCATAATTAACAGCGTGGCCACTTTTATTGACAGGTAGATGTTGTTACAGATGGCTTGTTTGAGCACCCAGGCGTCATTCAGGTCCGCTGATGATCCACGTCTTTGCCGTTTTTTAGATTAGCAAGGAGGCGGAAAAGGCCAATATGGCATAGCCAGAGCCACCACACTTCAAAATGGATCTTTAGACAGCAATGGGTGACGTCAAGGATACGCCATCCATTCTTTGTACTGCTGATGGGCTTGAGGTAACGAAATTTTTGAATCCTTCGCTCTCTACCACATTGATTGGCAGTATGTCACTTTATTATAAAGGGTCATAGGCCTCGGAATGCATCACACTTTTTAGTGTGCTGGATTTGATCTTTGTTTTGGAGGCAGAGTGCTTAATGTGGATCAGTGTATTAGAGCATAGTGTTAGTACTTTTAGTAAAACTAGAGTTCCATCACGTGATATAAATTTGTCTTTGTAGCCCTTCTAAAGAAAATGCTCCCACACCAAGCTGCCTTTTATTTCTTTGTTTTTTTTTTACCATAAATGGTCTAAATTGTTTTTCAGCATATCCTTGGTTTACTGTATGTAACACCCTGGGTGTCCAAAAATAACCACAACACTTGATGACGTTGTGTCTTCCAGGAGCCCCTGAATGACTTCTTCTAAAGTCCAGCGGTTCGACTGGGGGGGGTCAGAGTCTGAGCTCTCGAGAGCTTCCTCCTCCTTAACTGGAAGTCATTGAAAGGACAATCAACCAGCACAGATGGAGCTATAAACAGTATGCTTGCTGTTTAAATGGCTCATTATTGATTGTGAAGCTGTGGAAAATATGTTACTTGGGGGTGCGGGGGGGATTTGTTGTGTTACATAAAAAGGAAAACAGCAATGTTTATAAAAGTAATTACAGGCTTTCTGGTAAATGCTCAAGGAGCTCAACATTTACTGATGAAAAGTGCTCTGATCTGTTAGTGAATAGTTTGAAAGTGTGGGAAAGAGGGCAGGGGGCGTTTTGATACCCAGAGCTCAGGTAGATAAAAGAAATACGACAATTATATAACTAGAAAATGAAGACCTGCCAACTGTGCCAGCAATCAAGTTAGAAAGAAGTGCACGCCCCTGCTCCAGACTTACTAAATAAAGACACAATCACACAGCCAGACAGCAAAGCTGTTGTTTGGTGACAGAGTCAGAATCTTTGCTCTGTCTGATTTCTTTCTTCTGCTTCAGAAAGTTAAAGACTGCATAAGTTTGCCTAACTTTTGTGTTTCTCTAGAGAATACCTCTAAACGTACTGAGAGGTTCTTTTACCAGTGACACCGACAGCTTTATGCAGAAAAAAAGAGAGAAGCATTATCATCTTGATGTCATCTTAACCTAGCATCACATCAATGCATGTAAAACAAATGACAGTCCCCTGTGGCAGTGTCACGATTTCTCATTCTGCAGCCAAATTAGCAATAAGAAACATGCAACGTCTAGTTAGACTTTCAAAATAAAGCTTGCTGAGGTCACAGTTCGGACAGGTGGACCAGTTGGGGAAAATATCGTAGTTATGTTACATGCCTGGCAGGTACCTCACATAAGTTGACTTTCGTACATGACGTGCATTACATTATAACATTACACGGGACTCAAACTGTGCTCTTCTGAGTCAACATCCTGTTTTGTTCAGTCCATCCCTTCTACCTTCTACAGACTCTGTTTCTCTTTACACAGCAAGTTTACGTGATACCCTCATGGTATCCTCTCAGCAGGTCTATTACATACTTGAGCCCGGGGCTTGTCATCTGTAGTGTATATAAGTAATTATAGTCTATAGTGTATTGTGTAAGTGTCAGCCTGCATGTGACAGGATGATTTGAAGTTTGTTGGGTGACAGCAGGGCGAAGGTCATCTAACTCAGACCTCATCGGTCAGGTGGGGTGTGAGGTGGAGGGCTTGGACTAAAGGTCACAGGTCACATGATCCTTTCCAAACTGTCATGCACTAAAGTTAATACACTAAATCAACTGTGTGAGAGAGATGTGGTAGAGTTACTCTCTGGACGTAGAGTAATATTGTACGAACACCTAAAATAATAACTTCTACATTCCCAAACACAGAGCATCAGTGTTTCTATTAGCCAACCACGTCTACTCACATGATCAAAGCTGAATGAAAGTGAACTCGAAACTATGCACCCTTAAAGAGGGAAGATAGAAGAGGAGGAAGATTAAATTTTGGATTGAAAGAAAGCGCCTTTGGCTTCAGATAAGCAGGCGGAGAGGGAAGAGAGAAGAGACTGATAGGAAAGGAGGACCTCAGAGCGCTTGGATTTCCAGCTGCTCGTAGGATGGTCCTGTCACTCAGAATGCACTGAGTCAGACAGCCACAGAGCTGCAGGGGTCGATCGAGCCTGCCGAGAGGTGAGAGGACAGAGAGAGGGACAAAGTAAAGAGAAGAGCGTCTGGAGGCATGAGTGAGGAATTAAAGTACGATCATGTAACTCAACTGAAATAAGTGGCGTTGGGTTGATTGGATTGTGCCAAACTATCTAGTGAAAACAAGATATTCAGAAAAGGATATTTAATAAGGTGTGATATACGTGCGCATGGGCAAACACTAATTTAGTTTGCCAGATTTTTTAGCTGAGCTTGGTGTAATGTTCTTTCCATCGTATCAAGTATATTGAGCTCAGGAGAGGAAAGGTGATACTGTACTGCTGATACTGCCTATCAGCTGTGATAGCCTTTCTCTCTCCTCACGTATTTCTTTCCAGCCTCACATGCTTTGTTATCTCAGGATAAGTGCTTAGATATGTGCATAGCACCACAGAATGAAGGGTTAAAAGTCACAGGTCATGCACGTTTTATCGTTCTTTATACGTAAAGTAGACAACATCCTGTTTCTAACATGAAGTCTGTTAAATCTATAGAAACCAAATGTCCACCACTGAACACCCAGAGTGAGTATGTATGTATGTGAGTGTGCTATGATTGCCTCACTCGCACCTTTCGGCTGCTCTCTAAAGAGCACTCGTTACATCATTCTCACTCTTTACCGACACTTATCCAGACGTATGGTCTCAGACACTTTCTGAGGCAAATAAAACAATGATTGTCCTCAAGGGAATAGTGCACTAAGTGTTGTATCCTCCTCTGCATGCACATGGAGAAAGAGAGGGGGAAACACACAGCTCTCTCCTTAGAACTGAGGTCATCCTGAATTAGTTAATTAAAGCAGGTTGTTGCCAAAACATTAGCTCATCCCCTGGCTTGTTTTGTCATTAGCTGAACCCAAACCCCTCGAGCGGCCCCCCTCACTTTGAGAGGGACAACATGAAGGAGGCACACCATGCCTTCACGTTGGAATAACTGCAGCAGAGCTGTAACCTTACCAACTTTCCTGCTCATCATTCAGCTCTCAGTTTTTTTATAGACTGAAAATGATTGTGTTCCTGCATACTCTAGTCTGTACTCACTTATTAGAGGCCTTATGGTAACACTGCAAGAAGTCAGTTTAATTCCTTACTGCTATGTTAGGATTAAGCCTATTATCCTTACTGGTAATAATATGGAATTATATAAGATTATATGTATATGTAGAAATGAGAAAGTATAGTGTAATTCTACATGATACTCAATTCTACCTATTTTTTAAAACCGAAACTTAATTTTCAATCCAACATTTGGTATTTAAAAGACGTTTTGTTGTTGGTGGAGATTCAAACAAACAAACAAACAAACAAACAAACAAACAAACAAACAAACAAACAAACATGTCCTTATAGTCCTTCATAATATTCCACACTGACTTTAAAAGAAAAAAAAAACTTGTTCCACATTTATTTCTTAAGCACGAAGCTAAATATAAATATACAACTACATTTTCTATATCAGATTCACAGAAAACTATTGAAATCTAACTGAAATTTGAGCCTGATGGAGGGATACATTCAATAAGATTTCAAAGTGTATTTCATTGGATACATATTGGATTGGTCCATTAAATTACAGTTTGTTCTCGTCACAGTACTTTTTTGAAATTATTTCTTTGAAGATTAACATAACCTTTCCTCCTCTAGTACTCATGTTCTGTAATCAACACACTAATTACCTCTAAGTATTAAGTGCTTTGGGAATATCATTGCATTTTGTAGATCAACAATAAAATTATTATTCCTCATAATAGAGTTCCATCGTTGTCTAATAAATGAACAAAAGGCTATATACATTTTTCATGCCACTGTGCTATGTATATGGATTTTCTTTTATTTATTTTTTTTTTAAGGGAACATTGGGTGGGCTGAAGATGTGTTGGAGGAAGAAGTTACACAATCCCTCTGAGAGCTGTAGAAGTCTTGTGATGAACTGAGGCCTGGAGCATGAGGGAAAGTCTGACAGGAGAAAAAAAAAGAGTCTGTTTAACATCCAGGCTCTTGTGTTGTCATTTTGGATTAGGTTTCGCGCCTTTTATTCTCGCGAGAAGAGTGTGGTTGCTAAGATACCGACCACGCAGCGTCCTCCAAAAGTGTAAAAGGCCTCAGGCCGACCAATGAGGGAGACCTCGACCGTACCAAAATGGGGCTCATTTAGGGGTGCGCTATATGTCTGTTTTAAATAAACTGAAATGTAAAAAGGAATTCAACACTTTTAAAACAGTGAATTGACGGTTAGTCACTTATGTTTGCATCATTACGAGTTATTTAAAGCGTTTTTTCACCAGTGTAGATAGCAAACGTAGCTCTTCACTACAGCGTGTCTGGAGTTCGTTGGTGGTATCGGCCGCGCCAACATTGAAAGTTTCTGTGAAAGTGGACACTTACCACCGTTAATATTTAAACCTCTGAGACACGAAAAACACCGTTTCCCTCCCTCACAAAGAGCTGCAGACACGGTGAGTGCCGGTAAATGTGTTTTTATGAAGCTACAGTATAATATGTATAATATATTTGTAGTAGTAACGTTAGCACGATGGACGTAAGATAAACAATGAAATGAAAAACAATGACACAGTTTCCCTGCAGCTGGTTAAATAGTCGAGAGAGGCCTGGTAGTTGTTTCTTGTTAATTGAGTTAACGTGGCTTTCAAAGGCAGCACTTCATTGTTCCAACATTTACAATATGACTATTTGTTAGAAAAGCAACTAAGTATTTATTTTCCTTATGGAGTAGTCTATCTGTTGTTTTGGTCTATAAAATGTGAGCGATGAAAAATGTTGACCCACTCAAATATTTTGTCGACCACCCCAAAGATATTCCTTTCACTGTCACTAAAGAAACCAAAGATTAGTTTAATGATTGCTAATTAGTTGATGAATTGATGATGTTGCATCTGACCTCAAACCTGAAATGTTCATGGGTCTGTAATCTCTGAGATCCCTCAGGTCCTCGCGCTCTGTAACCCACTGAACGCATGACTTTACTGGGGTGGTGATGTTGGGAAACCAGGCCTGTCTCAGCTGTGGTTCCCAGAAGAGTGTAAACAGGTGAGGTAACACCATGCGTGTTGCTTAAAAAGAGGAAGTCCACTCGCATAGTCGAGGATGTGAGTGTTGTGTCTGGTTTAAAGGTCACACAAAGCCTTACACTGTCTGCTGATGTATTTACAGCCAGTGTTTCACAAGAGGGAGAAGGAAGTTGAGGCCTTCTGATGAATCAGATGTGCCTTCCTGTAGCCTGGTGGCTTTGAAATGAATCAGCAGCTTGAGTCCGGAGCAGGGTCAGCGGTATGAGACTTTCCAGTATGTTGACTGTCTCAGAAAATATCACGGGTTCACAACAGTATTACACAATTATTATCGTCAGTTACAACGACCCTAAAAAGGACGATCTAGTTGATATATGATGGTGTAAGTACGCTGCTATGACCCGACTTCTGAGGCTGAGGTTGTTTCCTGTGGGTGATAAAATAACAACTCTGAGCTACAGACGCTCAGCATCACAATCCGACTGCCTTTTTGGTTTTTGTTTGCTTTGGTTGGAAAAACCTTCTGCTGAGCCGCTGACCATCCTGTCACCCTTTTTTAATATAAAAGCAGATGAGCCTCAGTATGTCCGCTTAATAATTGGCTCGTACTTATTAAAGACCTGCATAAGCAGTTAACCCCGGGCAACAGAAACAAACACAGCACCTTGTAATTTACATTCTTAATCATTTCCAGGCCAGGAATGTGCATCCTGCGGGCTAGTCAGTCTAATCAAAAGTCAGTTTGCTTCTCAGTGTGGTCTTTTTTTCTTCTTTTTTTTTAAATTTTTATGGGCCCCTCAGTGAGCGAGCGAGCAGGCGAGCATTCATCTTGAGGGGAAAAACAAGAAAAGTGGTCAGCTGACACTGGCTGGAACTCTGACTCTATTTCTTCTATCTAAATGGGAAAAGCATACAAGCTCTTCCGACGTTAATAACAGTTCGTGACGGGGCGCGTATAGCAGTGGTGCAGAACGGCCTACTGTTATTCACATCTTGTCTTTTAAAGAATCTGCAGGGAGTTCGTATCCTTCATTTAGACAAGAGAAAACATCAAATGGGATGTTGAGTATGGGCTGGTGATGTCTGGAAAGGAGCTTATGAGGGTTTTAACTGAGGACAGAGGCCCACCACAACCCACTAGAGTCCTGTGCACGGGATGTACTTTTTACATCCGTGGTATCAAAGCAGGAGGTGGGCTCCGACTTATGTAACGCACTTGGAAAATGTTGCTTGATTCTAGCGTACGGAGCCTTCTGTCTAATTCAGGAGCTTAGATTAGCCCGATCAGCAGCTTTGCATTGCCGGTGGGTGAAATCATTTCAAACTCATGCTTCAAAACCTTCAGATTAATATTACAGTGGATTTAATGGAATGACGAAATGTCATCTTTTCATTTTGATTAGAAACTCACGGAGTAGACACGCACTGATCGGCAGCTCTGAAAAGGAATGCACGTCTAAAAAAGGGTGCTTTCTCACACTGGAACATTTAATCAAACATCTGCAATGGCACGAATCAAGAGTAACTAAGGAGCATTGCTAATGCTGGTGATGTTCTCTGTTTTCTCTCAGCTCATCCAGAATATCCTTATGACGGCAAGCCTGTGATTAGCTGGAAAATATCATATTTTTCCTACCAAACCTACATACCATCCATCACAATGAATAGCTAGAAAATAATAGTGTGGCCTGGGCTAGGTTCTGCTCCACTAGCTGTGGCCTACAGTATTATAGCCAACATCATTGTTGCAGAACAACATGGGAGCATGTTTTGTTTTTCTTTGCAGACTGGCCGTGCTGGGATTTTACACATATAAATGCATGTCTGTCAGAGCAGAGCACAATAAGTGCTGCCTGGGTAGTTTTCCCAGGATGAGCACATGGTGAGTTTGGTTCAGTGTTGTGTCAGAAGACGCCGCAGTCCCACACACTGGCCCTGTTCCAGAAATAAGTATTATTCATCGTGCCACAAGGACTGACTCTGAAGCTGTGTGGCTTCAGTTCTCACACTTCTGTCTGGCTGCTGTCAGAGGTGTGGCATGATTTTGCTGACTGTGTCCTCCTTATCTGTCGTGGTGTTTCTCTTCCTCTCTGTCTGTCTGGCTGGCTGTCATCTGCTTGCGACATGTATTTGATCCTTGTTGCTGCACTGACATTGCCTTGTGTGGCTTATCAGCACTGCCATGAGGTGATGAGGTCATCTTATGTTGCTATTATTTTTTCACACCAGGCCAAGTAATCTGCTCCACTTGGCCAGAACACACTCACTCACACACACCGAGCAACAGATACAGTGTGGCATTATGTAATGCCGTCCTAAGCACTCATTTGATGTGAGTGACACAGATTCTGTCTGCATTCTTGTGCAGATGTACAAACATGTATTTACTCACATGTCATGGGCACTAAAATAAGACGCACATTTCAATTCATATACTGGTTGTGAAAGAAGTAATTGAGATCTTAACTTAAGTAACAGTACCACACTATAGAAATACTCAGTTACAAGTGAAGAGTGTGAAGTTGTGTGTCGATAGCTTTTTTGAAGCAGAGCAGCATTATTAAGTATTAATTACGTATTAACAGCAGCAGTTTTAATCCGTAAGATTTTTGTCACATAATGTTTTTAGTCATGTATTGATTTGATGTATTGTATGTATGTCTGATATTTATGAATATAATTAGTTGACAGAGCTGTGCGATCTGAAGTGAAGCCAACACAGAAGTGTGTTAAACCTGCGTTCTTCTAATGGCGAGCAGGGAGCAGCTCCATTGGCCGTAAGGTCAGATTGTATTGATGACCATAGTTCTCACTTGATTATTACCTCAGTAAAAAGTTTCCTCTTAAGTTTATGGTCTCATTTCAAAAGTAAAAAAGTAAACAGACGATAAAGGAAGGTATGCTTTAAGTATGGGTGCAACAATCCAATACTGGTATCAGTCCCGATATTGAAGAAAATTCTAGATCGGGTATCGGTGACAATGGGCCGATCGATATCGGCTGATCTATTCTGATTCTATGCTGTGCGCTGTGAGTGATGTCATACGCAAGCAACACGCCGTGCAGAAGCCCACGCTGTTTTCAAAATGGAGCGAGCGAAAGGATCGACTATCTGGAAATTTTTCACACTACCTCAGCCAACAAACTCGACGGCTACTTGCAATACCTGTGCAGTAAATTAAAACTTCAAGTTATAACACAACCAACTTAATCAAGCACCTACAGAAATTTCACACCAGAGAGCATGTGGAGTTCATTGAACTGAGTAAACAGAACGGAGGCGGTATGAAGCAGCTAACTTTGAAGGAGATAAAGGAAAGAGGTAAAATTTCCCCAAAAATAATTTTTGCACTAAACTAAACCATTACAAAGAACCGACTGTCTATCAAGCTTGTAAAGCTATTGTTTTGTTTTTTTCAGATTGTTGTACTGGCGCACAGTTATTAAATAAATAAGTAATTCAGTACAAAGTAATCAGATCAGATCGGTATTTGCCGATATTAAACCTCAGATATTGGTATCGGAGGTGAACAAACCGGATAGGTGTATCTTTAGCTTTAAGGTGTTGCTACCTTGTGACTGATGAGTCATTTTGAGTTTTGTCACACTGCATTGGCTATTTCTGTCCTTAAATGTTTGTATGTACTGTATGTCAAATATATATTCTGGTTATTGTTTAACTCTAATGTCAGAGTCGAGTAGGCAGACAGCCATATTTTTTTTCCCTGCTTGAAAACTGAGTCAAAACCAAAGTGCAGCATGACTTGCACTTTGGTCACTTCTGGTTCCAAAAAAACAAAATGGCAACAGCCATGATGCCAAACTCCAGCCTTCAAAACAGTCTGCAAGCTAACAATTCACTGGGTGATGTCATGGTGAGTTTATACTGGATTTCAGTGCTTGATTCAGAAGGCTTGTACAGCACATGCATGGGATTCTTAGGAAATGATGCATGCATGTACTACAAGAAGTTTGGAGGACATGAAGTGGTGTACTTTGCACATCATCTGTGTGCATATGGAGAAGCAGAACATTTTTAAGAGAGAGCATATACAAGTATAGTTATTTTCATCATGTAATGTAAAAATAAAATCGAGCTCCCCCCTGTGATTGATGAACGTGTCATTTCAAATGTTTAGTCAGGAACTGAAGCCTCAGGATCAAGATGTGCTGTCTCACTTGTAAAGACTGTGGTTGGCATTCTTGCCGGCTTCACAGTCAGGTTAAGCCCTCTCTGGCCCAAATATCTCTGACAGTAGGAGTCATGTGCCTGGTGTTCCCTCCTGTCATTGGCCCTCGGGTGCTTCCACTTTGGGCAAGTCTCTCCCCTGAAGAATGAGGTCAGTGTGACTCTCTTGTCCTGGCGAGCTGTGTTTGGACCGGACTCTGGAGGTCAGCAGCTCAGGGCTCACATGCAGATCTCTCACATGCAAACCGCTTGTCTCGTGTGACTGAGTGAAGCTGTGAGCCGTGTTTTATGGGCTGAAATATGTGCCACCAGTAAATGAATTTGAATCATTTATATTTGAATTGCTTAACTTGAATCATTGCATTGAAAAAATGAATCTGAATTGTAATTTTAAATTGAATTTATTAGTTTGGAACTAAACATTCAGTTCTCACAATTAAATTTTCTGTGACAAACATCACTTGAGGCAGAGCAATCGAGATATTTTAGCCCATAGTGTTTGTTCGATGACAGGTAGAGAGGAGGACCGTGCATGATGTTTGTGATCACATTGTTTTCACTGCAGCTGACATGACAATTGTGCTCTTTAAAGATTGACTTTGAGGTTCATCTATCTTGCGCTGACCTACTTAAACAAGACTTTTGTTGTCTGTTTTCCAGGCGACGGAGCACAAGCGGTGCTTCTGTTTGTGTTCATGTGCCAACAGCCCACACACAGATTGAGTCATTAATAATAATCAGGTCACAGGCTGGGAATGAGACAGTTAAGACTCAATCAACCATGACTCACAAATACAACATCAGGTTTGATGAGTTTGCGTGTGTCTTTGATATGTCACAAAGTGTGTGCTCATCAGTTCGGCTTCATAAATCCCGACACACACTCACGCTGTGTGACTTTGGCACAGCATTTCCTCCTGTGTGTAAATATGCGGATGTGTTTGCGCATGTACTTTTGGGGGATCTCCCTTGTCTGCCATCTGCCCCACCCTACCAAGACAAATGACAGCAGTCTGGATGACAGTCTTTCTTTCATCGTTCCCAGAAGGCCACGCTTCCTCGCAACACGTGACAGACACTCTGCCCTTTGCCTGACGCCAGCACCTCTGGCTGTTTTTGCAACATGCCTCTAGTTAACCATTATTTGCCCAGCCCCCTCCTCCACACTGGGCCCACTGACCTACTAAAGCAGAAAGCTCAAACAAACGGCTTTTAACATGTCTGACATCCTGCTGCTGTGTCACGCTGGGAACACTTTTACAGAAAGTCTCAATGTATCTGCAAACTGTCTGCAGACTGACATGTGAGGGTGTCACGACCCAGATGAACTGAGAGGACATCAAGACCCTCATCACTCATGATTAGGGATGGGAATCAAGAACCGGTTCTTGTTGAGAACCGGTTCCGTTAGTTTCAATTCCATGGAATCGTTTGGCAGTTTATCTAACGATTCTCTTATCGATTCCAGAAAGCACAAATCACGTCGCTTGATTCCAGCAAGCACGACAAATTACGCCACGTAACTTACGCAAGTTTCGCACGTGCAGTGCAATCAGTAGTAAACAATGTCAAACGCTCCAAACTTTGGCTGCATTTTACCAAAACAGGTGGCAACAGGACGACTTGCAATCATTGCAAAGTGGAGATAACAGTGTCGGGAGGGAACACGGCGAACATGCAGAAACATTTGCGCACACAACATGCAATATTTTTAAATAAATGTCGTGTTTTTGACACGCTTCGGACTGGAGATGAATCTCAACCTAGCAGCAGTGGCAGCAGCCAGGCTATGACCACCTCTGCGGTTACTACGGAAGATAAATAACACACTGCCTACCATGCGATGTGCTTCTTTGTAAAACATGCTATAACAGTTCACATTGAAGGAATGCCTTCTGCATTACATTTAGAAGATGACCATGACGAGAGAGAGTCTGGCTGGCTCAGAGGCTGGCAGCTGTACTAGTATTCGTTCCAGTTCACTACCTCCTCTAGATGATGCTGATCAAACTGTTTGTTCTCATTTTTTCCCCAAATGAGAATCGATAAGAGAATCGATAAAGAATCAAATCGTTAAGCAGAATCGACAATGGAATCGGAATCGGAAAAATTTTATCAATTCCCATCCCTACTCATGATGCTAAAACATGAAGTTTCTTTCCCTCAGTTTGACTTTGCATTGCAGTATGGGTACAGCCAAAACAATTAGTTGAATAATCAAGGGGAAGAGAAACGTTTTGAAAGGCTCTCTATAATAAAGTCTTAATTATTTGGGCCACATTGTAAAATCAGCTAACTGTTTCTACAAAGATATTTCTTTCTCTGTGTAAAAATCCTCACTTTGTCCCAGCGTGTCAGCAGGAGAGCTTCAGGATGCACACCTCTACTTTCTCTGTCATGAATGCATTTCCCCGTCCTCACAACAGGACAGTAAAACCGGACATTGACTGACTAAATAATGAGCACAGCCCTGACGGGTTTATTTGCATACAGAGCAGGGAAGTGAGATCTGATCTCAAGTGGTCACTTGAGATGCATTTTAATGCCGGGTGTGAACTGGCCACTTGTGATTGGATCATCCACGATGCATGTTAATGCCAGATCTAAACAGAGCCTGAGAGTCAGCATATCTCAACCTCTGCTGCTTCAGTTTGACCATTTAAAAATAAACCTGTGTCCTGTGAGTACTAACTTTATAGAAGTTATGCTGCTATCTACCTTGGCAATTACCTGCAGCGTTCTCGTACAAACAGATAGAAAGTTGGTGTCCTGTCCAATTAAGAGATATAAAACGATTTAGGAGGGACTGCTCTCTGTGAACTTTAACACATTTCATTTGCATTGATTTTTCTCTGGTGCGAGGGCATTTGTTGTATTTACCTGCTCAGAACCCTGAATGTTTGAACAAGTTCATAATATTTGCTTTGTGTCTTCGCAGCACGTTTTAAGTATGTGAAAGTCAACACACGGTGAATGTCGCCCTGATAAGAGCTGCCTGTATACATTTGAATTTCAACTGCCGTCCTTCACCCCTCGTCAAATGGTCTCATTTACATGAATTGCAAATGTGAGGACCGCAAACGGTTGGAACCACGTGCGCAGTCCTCTTGTCACCTCTGCCTGCATCATCACAAAGGTGCGTTCTGAGAAGTTAGGTCATATTTGCAGTCTTAAAATTGTTCTCACAGAGCTCGGTGTGATTCTGTCTAAATCCAGTTTAGTGCAGTTTGGTATCTCCACCAACTGAGGATGCAGGGCGATGGAGACGGGCCCGGCCTGCTCGGGCATGCCGGCTTGTAACGCGAGTGGTAATGAGAGCTGTTAAACAGGCGAGTCTCTGCATTCGTGGAATGTGTATGTGCGTGTGTGAATGCACCGATGCCTATGATTTGGAGCTGCAGTAACTTTACACCCCTCGCCCTCTCAGCAGCCACTATAAAAAGACATTTTCAGCCCATCAGTCAAAAAAAAGAGAATTGTGAACAGAGTTTAACGGTTGTGTTTAGTAAACCCCAGTGGGGTGACAAGACAGACTCATCATTGTGTGGGTAAGTGAGTACCTGTGCATGTCTGTGTATCATGGATCACAGAGTATTTGGCTAAATGAGAAGGTGCCACACACCCGCACTAATGCTCTTAATCCACCTGCCTCCTCTGTGTCTCTGAGAGAAGGTGTGTGTATTCTCATGGAGGTGTTTTACTTCTGCTGGAGGGCCAGGTGGGATGCTCACAGGGTATTATGTTGAAAATATTCCCCCTGAGCACAGTTGTCATGTCGGCTTTGAGAAGATGTGAGAAGGACAGACAAGGAGGGGAAACGAGTGAAGGCGAAGCAGAGAAGTTAGGAGGAAAAGTAGATGTTTTGCCACAGAAGAGGAAGAGTAGAAAAGATGTTTGAGAGTCAGAGATGATGAAAATGTGATGATCAGTCAGGCCGAGTGCTCGGGAAGGGAGGGGAGGAAGGAAGGGAGGATGGTGTGATTGAAGGTGTTAATGGAGGTAGTGAAGGTGTAGAAATTCATTGACCCAGCTAAAATATTTATTGTCTTACCCGCTGTGTGTTTTTTGACTTCAGAGCTGCCCGTTGCTTTTCCCCCTGCAGCCTCGAGTGAAGGTCCGCTCCCTGCTGCTGCCTCCGGAGAAAGACCGACCACTGCATGTGACTGTGTGTGTGTGTTTGATTTTTAGACCCAGGGTGTGAGCGCCCGAGCCTGTGTGTAGGCTTTGTATACATGTATTTTAGTGTGTGTGTACCACAGGGAGGTTGGTCTGGTGCACCCCGCCCTGCTGACTACTTTAAATAAGCACCGCTGTGTGTGCGTGTGTGTGTGTGTGTGTGTGTGTGTGTTTTGACTGTGAGAGCTCAGCCACGGTGTGCAGAAGGTGAAATAAACTAGTCGTGGGAATGTATACAAGTTTTTTTTTTGATTAATTGGACACAAACCTTTCGGTAAACTCAGGAATACTGGTGAGGTAATCCAGGAGCTGGAGCTTCTCCTGAACCACTGTTTTGCATGCCTTAATGACAGGATATCCTTGACCACACCTCCTCCATAATGATATTCTTCTTTTTTCATCACCAGCTCTCTGTTATCCCACTTCCCCTCCCTGACTTTCTCACTTACTAGATTACATTGTTCATTACCTCCGAACAATCTGTTGGAAAGGGCAACTTTGTGTTTTCTCTGTAATGTTTATATTTGTGGGAAGTTAATGTCGAACTGATTAAACAGTTTGTAAATTATATATCCCTTTCCAACATGTGCTTAGCTCAATACACAAATGGGATGGGATGAGCTCTGATGTAGAAACATACAATGAGCTGCACTGGTTGATGTTTTTGAAGTTTATCAGTGGTTTATTGTCCTACGGCAGGATTTTACTACTGGGGAAGTGATGTGAGGTAAACACCATAAAACAGCATTCACATTATGAAGTCATTCACCAGGTATGTGCACTTGCATGTGTCTGATTGGCCTGTGCAGGTTCTTGTCGGATGATGATGACTGGCAGCCAGTGCCATCAGTGTATGAAAGTGTGTGAATGGGTGAATGAGATATGTAGTGTAAAAGTGCACTGAGTGGTCAAAAGACTAGAAAGGGGGTATTTACAGTACAGTCCATTTACCATGAGTATGTAAACCTGCCTAAACACTTTTTATACTGCCTTAAAAAACCTTACTAATGATCATTAAATCATTTATTTTTCTGATGAATCTTGCAGTCCACAGTAAACAGTAAAAAATGTGTACGATTTTAAAACCCAAAGATATTCAGATTACTCTCACAGAAGCTGGAACTTTTTTTGTATTTTGCTTTAATAATGACTTTATTGATGATCAGTGGAACAACTTGTTATGGGATTTTTTTTTAAAGAAAAACCCATTAATAAGGAAGACTGGCTTCAAAGTATCAAAGTTTAAGTTGAATTTATTATTCTTGTACAAGAAGGAGTGTTTAACAGTGCAACACAAAAAGGGGTTACAGAGAAAAGGCTCCTCATGGAGCTCTAACAGTTGGTTCTTATACATTTTTTAATGGGCTGTCTCGGACACCTCCCCACTGATACAGATAAAATCATAACGTCCTTTTTTGGTTTTCTGCTCAGTAATGAACAGGATGTTCCGTATCCAAATGATACTTCCCTAACCTGTCTCTCCTGTGCTTGTACTATTTTTATAATGATCTCTCCCTGCCAGCCTCAGTAAAACACAGGCCAAATAAGGCAAGTGCACGAGACATGCAAAAGACAGGATACACACACAAACTATATGAATTTAAACACCTGAACCCCAGTATATAATCCTAATTTTTATAACACAACTGCTGCGTGAATCATTGTTCCTACTTCCCGCATCACTGGTGCCACCAGCGCCGCCAGGTAGTGGAACAGGCACTTCAAAACAAAAACATGAGAAAGTGTCATGAAGATCATGTGACTGCGGGGAAAAGCCTGTGCTTCCTGCTCTCCCAAACTTTTCTTCCTGCTTCTAGACAGGAGGGGAGGAGTCTTTTTAGTCAGTAGGAGGAGTAGGTGGGGAGCATATGAGCCTAAGGAGCAGAGAGACGCTCAGGTTAGTGTTCATTTGGCTCGCGCACACACAGGACAACGGCGCACACTCACGCATACCGGCAGCTGAGAGCAGCCGTACAGACTCTGAGCTCCGACCTGCTTCTCTCACAGCGACTCTTTGAGCTCAGGTTTCTAGTTTTCTTGGACTCCAGAGACCCAGTTTGAGATCTTACCTCGTATACATCATGTAAGTAAACTTTACCTCCTGTTTGAGCAGAGAGTGCCTGCAGTGTGTGGACACGGGGTTGTGTCTGTGTACTTATTGGGTGGGAGGGGGTTAAGGTTAGGTTAGGGGCTTGTTGCTCTGGCACTTAGTATCAACAGCAAACTTTCCACTTGACGGTGATGTATTAAGTACATGTCAGTGTCAGGGTGTCTTTAATGAATTAAGCTTCTGTTTTCTGCTGTGGGCTGTTAGTGGAAACACATTCAAGCATCTGTTGCTGATGGTGTTTTAAATACAGCAAGAGGATCAGCAACAAGTCTGTATATGCTGATAGGTTGGGAAGCCAGATAGAGCAGCTGAAATGTCGTATTGTCTCTTTCTGTGTCCCTGCCATGCTTCCTTGTCCTTGAGATGGAATGCCAGATCTAAAAATACTGGTCTTGATTATAACATTTGGCAGCTCTGCTCCAGGACTATTTTCATTCTCTCAGCCCCCTCAGCTGTAACAGGGTGAGAAGCTGTGCAGCGGGCAGGTTTGACGTCTCATTTGGAGCAGAGAAGGAGAGGAGAGCGTCACCATGCCAGAGGTGCTTCAGTTTATCTCAGACTGTGTTGATGATGAGGGTCAAAGTTTCAGGAGCTCATGTGTCCCCTCTTCTCTGTGAGATGCATATTTTCTTCGCCTCCGTTTGTGACTCTGTATGAGAGAGGGAACGTGTTGACAGCGTGTTTCACATCAACACTTTTCGTGACTGCTCTGTAGACTTTCAGCACCTCTTTCTTTCAGAGAGGTAAACATGGATTATTATAAAGGGTTAACAGTTGGAGAATAAATCGTGTGTGTGTGTTTGTACATGTAAGGACAACTAACAGTGTGTGTGTATGTGTGAGTAAGTGTAAAACACTCCCTGTAACTAAGCCAACAGTGAGGCCTAGCCACTGAGGCGACTCTACAGTGACCACTCTCCCTCCCTCTGTGTGTGTGTGTGTGTGTGTGTGTGTGTGTGTGTGCGTGTGAGTGTGTGGGCTCTGTTGCTGACTGAGGACAGCAGTATGTGATTGCGTCCATGCCTGCGTGTCTCTGGAATGTGTTCATCACCACGTTGAAGGGGGGGATTTTTTCTTTCCTTGATTCTTTTCCTTTAGGCACTTCGATTGCACCATAGCTGTGTGTGTGTGTGTGAGAGAGTGCGTCTAAGTGTGCGCTGACTATTCAGGTATTCTGTCTTTTAGTATGGGGTTGGCATGTAATTGCATTAGTGTGAGTTTTGCAAGGTTATTATAGTTAATAACTAATACTAGGTATGCAAAAACTGCAACGATGATGTGTACTAACTAAAATAGGATCAACATACACAGGAAATGTCTGTAGTGTTTTTCTTGGTTATTAAAGTGTTTATTCTCTCAAACATGAAATTAAACTTGAAAATAAACATAGACATCGACAGACAGTATATCCAACATACAACAATATATACGAAGGCCTGTGATAAAGACAACTGAACTAAAGCAAAACATTTGAAACAACAAAATATCAACAGAAACGAGCTAACCTGCTCTGGAAACTAACTGCAACCAAACTGAATTGAAAATAATCATAAAAAATTAACACTTTTAGAAAATCCGCTAAAAATATATATAATAATTCTGGTATGTGCACATATCTCCCCAGGTGTGTGTCTGTGTGTCTTGCATAACAGATATGATCCAGCTGAGTGAGGCGAGAAGAGCTGCTTCCAGCCACTGATCTGAACACACACTTAAAAATTACACTCCTCGTCTCCCACAAGATCTGCCCATCAGTTTGGGGAGGGGTACCAGTGCAGCTTCCACCATCAGCAGAAATTCTTTGCTGGATCAGACTTATTTCACCCTCTAGAGGCTCCACAATACCACAATCTACAGCCACTGTAAATCTGAGGGTCTGCATGCTCATTATCCAGCTTTAACGTCTTATTAAATATATCTGAAATGGAAGCAGACCTATTGTACCTCAGACACGCCATCTAGGAATGACTTTAAGTTGTTGGCGAGAGTCCTGAAATGTTGGGAAAGGTTTTTGATCATAGGTGATGTAATCATAACAAACACACATGTACAGCTGTCCATATTTAACACGCACTCTGAAACTGGGGGCGCTAAATCACAAAAAGCATTATGTTGCTTTAAATATTTGAAATCTGAAACTGAAAAACACCTTTATTTGCTGATTGCATGAAGGTCTGTGTGTAATATTATGTTGAATAGGAAATACACTGAATTCATTTTTTTCTGTTAGCTAATGTTGGCAAACGGCAGATGTTATAATATGTTTGTCTTCGCTGCCGGGTTTAATTTTCCTCGGGGAAGACTTAGCCACCTGCTCTCCACTGATTACCTACTCAGTCAGAACTCTCTGCTCTGACACACACACACACACACACACACACACACACACACACACTAAAAGAAAAGAGGATGCTCACATTCACGGGTGCACAGCGACACATACACACACACAAGAGACAGGATTGCATCGGGCCCCTCCCCATCTCACCCCTGGGTGTAATTGTGCACGGATGTGTGTATTTCCTGAGGGTGCAGACGCAGACAGTGATGGGCAGATGTGGAGGGGAGGGTGAGAGAGGGGGACGGAGCGGGGGAAGCGGGGAGGGCCGTACAAAGATGAAGCGAGATGCTATAATAACTGTCTGCTCATGGTTCAGTGGTTGTTTTTGCAGTTGACTAGACCCCAGTGCATATAAGAGTTGCATAACTCTGTAGCCCAGACACTTCATTCATGCATGTCGGGCGAGTTCTCCATGCGCCCAAGAGATGTTTTCAGTAGGAGATGAGCAGCGTGGCCGGAGCTGATTACCAGGCAGCAACTGCGCGGTGAAGCCGGGACATAAAGGGATTGAATCCCGCGAGGGCTGGTGCTCCTGTGCTCTCCTTTCTGTCTTCATTAGCTGTCTCTGGAACTCCCTAAATGAGCCCTGGAGGGGAGTGGCTGATAACCTTTTGAACTCTTCTTTTAGGCTTATTATTGACTTCAAAACCGAAGCTGCAGTGTCCCAGTGGGGTGATGAACCAGGGCCTGTGTTGCATGTTCACAGCATTATAGGTTTATATGTAGTTTGTGGCCTGTTTGTCGTCAGGTTAGACTCTCATTCAGCCAGAAGATACAAGGAACGTGCATAAGTGAGTCAACTAAACCTGACTGTCCAAGTAAAAGCAAAAGTCAAGCTTGATCCTATAAGCCGTCACCATCATGGTGTGTTGAAGACTGTTTCTGGTATATTTAAATAGTTTACACATTCATAATAAGTTCAACATCACATCCATATCGGACTCTCCGGAAGTGTGCGTGATGTTTTGTAGGTTGGATGAGTTGTGGGTTTGGACAGCCAAAGCACACCCGGGAACGGGCTCGAGTCTGTGCTGATGAGACACATCTCTCTCTCTGGAAGCTAGATACGTGTCAACATGCATCTTTGTATTGAGACATAATTAGCTCTGAGAAAAGCTAGTGGACCTCCACTGGAGATTGTCTTGTCTTGTCAGATGGAGGAGGTAAAAGTGAAACCTGCCAGGAGCTGAGGGGTTTCAGTGCAGTCTCAGGAGTGTCGTCATGTTCGTAAGCAGTGGTTGTAGTGGACAGTCCGTGTCACAGGCATGATTCCTCAACAGCAATCGTGCTGGCTTCATGGCAAAGCGGCGAGTCAAAGTGTCCCAGAAATAGATGGCCACTATAAAACAGGCACTACCTGCTGGTCTCACACACAGCCAGGTGCAAACACTCCAGCTGAGTGTGTTTGTTTGTTTTCTCTCTCTCAGACATTTCCTGTTGCGAATGCGTCACCGCTTCCTGCTCGTCCCTCCACTGAGTAAGGAAACCTGAGAAATCACTGCTGACTAACTCACCACAACCGCCCCCTCCTCTCTCTCTGCTGGTGGTGAAGGTGACTCTTCCAAACATTCGTGATGCTGAGATTTTTCTCTGAGATTGAAGGATTGAAATATTTGCCAGTATCTAGCTGCACGAGATGCTGAATCCCTTCCAACCAGACCTCTGAGAGGGAATTCATCCTGTCATCTGAACTTCCTTCATTCATTTAGTTTACAAGGAGGGGGCGCCTCTTTAGGTGGAGTCTCTGTTGTTTTCTATACAATCTGGGGTCAACGTCCGCTGTGACAAGGCCGCTGCGATAGGACAAGCCGGCTGGCGGCACCGAACACACACAAACATATGAAGGCACCTTGTTCCTGTCTCTCCTGTGTTTGGAGTGCTGCATCTTCCTGTTTTTGTCACCGTCAGGACGTTTTCTAGGAAGAAAAGTAAAAAAAAAAACTGTCAAGTTTCCTCACGATGTCACTCAGTAACTTAGTGCTAGAAAATATTGGCAAGGCAAATTGCTCCCAGTCTTGGGCTCTCCCTATAATTAGTCGTAAGCAGGCTGGCTGGTAGGTGGCTATAGTCAGCTGTGGTAAAAACTTAGTCATGTCCTCCTTTCAGCTGGCGCTTCCCCTGCTGCAGCATATCCTAACGTTCACACTTTGCACATCTTTCCTTCTATTCTTTCTGCATCTTGCTAACCTATTACTCGCACACCATGAAACACAATCTCTTTCTCACACAGCAGACATCACAAGCCGTATCATTACTCACTAATATGTTGGCTGGAAAGGCGAATGTTAGATTCACAACAAGACAGCGGTTAGCATAGTTTGATGATAATCGAACCGAGAAAGTTTCCATCACGGAATAGAAAATATCATTCCGCGGTCTGTCGCTGTGGTCGGCGCCCCATGGATTTTGGAGACATCAGCTGTTTGTGTAACTGCAGAACAGAACATGAATGGAAAGCAACGGACGGAAAGTTTGAAAAAAACAAGACGGACAGGAGGTGTTTTGTTTCCTTAGAAAGTTTTTTCCTCACACACATGTCACACACACACAGATTTGTGGACTCGTGATGTAGCTTCATCAATTCACACCTTGTTTGGCTGCGCGCAGAGCGATGACGCTGCTGTGGCACACACACACACACACACACAAACACACACACACACACACACACACACAGCCTTTTAGCCGCCTGACTCTGAACGATGAGGAGATGACAATGGCTGCTGTCTTCAGGAGTGTTTGACAATATCTGCATGTAGACGGCTCCTCTCAGTGCCAAGCTTTAGAGACTGAAGGTAACTGAGTATATTTACATCCTTTAAATCTGAGTTAGCAGCCTTTAGTAATAATTACTATTAGTGGTATCCACGCCTGGGAGACTAGTTAGCAGCTGAAATGTTTGCGTGGGTGTGACAGGGCTCTTTGTGTGTGTTTGTGTTTGCATGCACGGTTGTTACACTCTGCTTTATAGTGTTGAACAGTCACTTCCACTTTGTGTTTACATGCTTTGTCCTCTGTAGTAAGCATGTTTTTAAAGTGTGAAGCAGAGCCTAGGATGAAGTCTTTACAGTGAACTGCGTGTGTCATTTTCTTGTACCTGAGTGGCAAACTCAAAATGAGTTTCTATGAATAGACACCTACCCAACCATTTCTTTGGAGTCATAAAACAATAGTAACAAATATGTATTGATTAAAGAAGGACTTCTCTTGGCTGTATACTGTATGTGTAGTGTGTCGGTGTTTTACTCCAGCAGGTTGCTGACAGACACACGGCAGACATTAATGACTGCTGAAGGTGGGAAAGTCCATTGATTTCACACGTGACACTCCGGTGTTGTAATGCAGCGGGTTTCTGTCCTCCAACTGAAACTCAGCGAACAATCGTCTCTTTCTTTACTAGAACAACTTAGATCACTCTCTTTATTTTCCGTTCAGTGTTTCCATAATAGTCTTTTTTTTTTTTCCCTCCATCCCTAAAGGCTGTTTGTCCGTTTTAATGCTCTTGGATCATTATGTTCCGTGATGCAAATGTGTTTGCAATTTAAGCCTCGACTATTTTAAACTCTTCTTTGGTCTGTCACATGGTGAAGATGAAAGCAAAGTGTGCGACTGTTTGTGCACATCTTCAGGTTTTCAAGCTCTCGCAGCTCCTGTGTGTGTGTGTGTGTGTGTGTGTGTGTGTGTGTGTGTGTGTGTGTGTGTGTGTGTGTGTGTGTGTGTGTGTGTGTGTGTGTGTCTTAAGCTGTCACGGTTGCTTTTGCTACTTCTCCCTGCTGCTGGTCTGCTGAACAGGGATGAGAGCAGTCGAGAGAGAGATGGTGGGGGAAAACAGGGTCACATGTTGAGGAAGACGGCTATAAAAAGACTAATTAAAAATGTGTGGATAGATATGTTGGAGGTGGAGGTGAGGAGGAGGAGGTGGTGGTGGTGGTGGAGGAGGAGGGGGAGAGATGCGGGCTCACTAAGTGTGATGTAACCCTCAGTGTAATGTTGTAAACGATAAGAAGCAGGGGAGGGTTGTTTTTCTGGAAAATGAGCGCTTGGAGGAAGAGGCAGGAAATAGAAATAGACATTGTGTTTGTCAGCAGAACTTCAAAACTGAGAGGAATAATTAAAGTAAGTGGGTGTGCTGAGGTGCAGAAACAGAGCGCAGAAGAACTTTCTTTGTCTTTTAAACTAATGTTTCAGACACTAAACGTGAGGCCGGTGCGCTCCAAGCACCGGCTTAAACGGTCGGAGCGCAAATTAAATCACACTTAGACTCTCTCTAAGAGAAATAATCCTCCATTGTTCACTGCGTCTCTGCTGTTCACACACTTTGTCTCTGTCTTCTGTGGTGGTGAAGACAAAGAGCTGAACATGAGAACAGTTGTGTGGGTTTTCACAATGTTTTCATAGCGCCCCGCCGAGCTTGATGCAAGTCAATGTAAAAAATTGCAGCTGTTTTGCCCGTTGTCCTCCTCCTCTCTCTCTCTCTCTCTTTATCTTTCTCTCCCCCTCTCTCCCTTTCAAAGAATTTTCATTTGAATGAAAACCCTGCCTCGGTGTTTTGTTGTGCTCAGAGGGGGGATGGGTCCAATTGGTCAGAATCCCATTCGAGGTGAACCAATGCGAGCGCTCCTCCCACCCCCCTGTGCCCCGCTGAGCCTCCCGGCCTGACGTGTGATTGGCCAGGCTGGGAGGAGCCAGACGCCGTATTAAAGCCTGTCCCGTCTGCTCCACTTCAGTGTTGAAGAGAGTCCCTGTCTGTCAGCCGGAGAAGTGTGTGTGCGCTTGTGTGTGTGTGCTTGAGTGTGTGTGTGTGGATCGGTGTGTGTGGATGCTTTTGTTAATGAGAGGCTAGGGAAAGCGGAGAGCTCTGCCGTTATCTGACCTGGACTTGTATCTCTGTTTAACCCTCTCCAGGACTGTGGGCTTCTGTCAGATCACAGCTGGACGAGTTGGACTGACATCGTGAAGTGGATCATAAAGACTGTTGTGTTTGCCGGGGATCTACCCGACCCGCTTGCTGGATTAAGAGCTCCCATCAGCTGCACCGAGGCTGACCGGTAACCCCGATCTTCAACCTAACCCCCCCCCCTTCTGGGTCACCACTGAGCTAATAGAGGTGGTCTGGCCTGGTCCAGTGTGGAATTTGCCCCCGACTGACCCCGTCCCACAAGTAGCCTTTCACTGAGCCCGGACCGGGGGAAAAGAAGCAAGGATAAAAGAGCAAGAGGGGCGACGGAGAAGAAAGGAGGAAGAAGAGGAGAGAAGTGAGAGCAGCAGCACAGCGACCGGTAAGGAAGTTAAAGGGGGAGAGGGGGAGGAGAGTGGGAAGAAAAGAGTACAAAAGAGCTTTTTCTTAAGCTTAGAGAGGACATGTGGGAGCTCAGAAAGGATGTTCGCTGACAATTAAAGCCCAAATCTGACCCACCTCTCCTTCTGTCAGTTCTGCTGCTCGGCCCCAGTCTAACTCGTATCTCATGTCTCCAACATAGTGAGCTGTGAACCACTGTTTGTTTTAAATGTAACAGAGAAGAGAGGTGCATCATCCTCTTCTTTCTGTCCGCTCTTGCTCACACACTGTTTAAAAATCTTTTCACTGATAGAAAATCTTTCTTTCTCTCTGTCAGCTCTTCCACGATGCCGGTGGAGACCCTGCGGCCATCAGACGGCCGTCTGGCCGGGGTTCCCTTCACCTCTGCCATGCCCTTCAGGATACTTAACAAGGGTCCAGACTACTTCCGTCGTCAGGCCGAGCCCGGGGCCCGTAAACTGAGCGCTGTAGAGCGCCTGGAGGCTGACAAGGCCAAGTACGTAAAGAGCCAGCAGGTAGCCCTCAACCGGCAGGCTCCCATCAAACCGCCAATCATCCGCAAGCCTCTCGTTCCTCCGGGGATGATGCTCCAGAACCAGATCAGCACTCCTCCAGCCCGCAAAGTTCCCCGCTGCCCGGCTGATGTGGAGAATGGCGGAGGCAGAGAGGGTCCTGGACGGAGGAGACCTGCTCTGAATTTGGACATTCTGAATAATCTTATCAATGATGTATGTGATGGACCAATGCCGTGTTCGCAGTCCTCCTCCTCCACGTCGCCCTCCTCATCATCTCCTTCATCAGGAGCTAAGAGCATCGGCAGCAGCCTGTCAGCAGAACAGGAGAGGAGCAGCCGACTCCTCAACAGCCCCAAACCATTAAACCACGGCATTATCAACTCCTCTTCCACCTCCTCCTGCACCTCCTCTCCACTCAACAACCTCCGAACCCCTGCAGCAGATCCCACCCGGCGGCCGCCCCCTGTCCCAGCACGAGCACCCCGCATTGGAGTTCCAGCACCCTACAGCTCCCCCAACTCCGTGACAGTACGCAGGGTGGACGTTCGTCCTCAGGCTGAGATCAGGAAGCCTCAGAGGGCCCAGCTGCAGCCCCAGCTCCGGCCCAGACAGACTGCCCAGGGCCAAGTCGCACACCCCCAGGTCCCTCCACCTCCACCTCCTCAGTCCTCACCCCACACGCAGCTCAACAACCCATCCCAAACCCTACCCCCATCTCCAGCTTACCCTCCACCCAGTCCCATGCTGGTCCGGACGGGCATGATCCCACCAGCCTCCCCTGCTTTCACCCGTATATCAAACGCCAGTTCAAAGGGGTCGGCCCGTAAGCACCCATCCCTGCACCGCTCCAAGTCGGACTTGAGCGACCGCTACTCCCGCGCAACGGCGGACATGGAGCGCTTCTTTAACTACTGCGGGCTGGACCCGGAGGAGGTGGAGGGCATGGGCGGAGTAGAACGTTTCACAAGAGCCAACTCGGACATTGTGTCCATCTCCAAGCTCCGCAGCGTCAGTACACCGAGCTCAGAGGCCGACCGAGCAAGAGAGGACGGAGGAGACGAGGATAACGAAGACGGGCCGGCAGCGGCCAACGATCGCGTCCCCTACGGCATCTCGGTCATCGAGAGGAACGCTCGAGTCATCAAGTGGCTATACGGCATACGTCAGGCTCGAGACACTAATAACGGCGTCTCTAATGTATAGACTAACGAGGACTTGAAAAGACTTGAAAGAAAAAAACAGGGAAGCAGAACTTTTTGTATGTATACATAATGTCTGAAGAAGGGAAGCCCATGTGTTCATATTCTGCTGCCTTACATCACATTAAGGATAATCCAGTAGTTGTTTTACTGTTTCCTGTGAAGACTCTTGACACTTGTTTTGGATGTTGCACATCAGTGACTTTTATCTGGGCTGCAAGTCAGGACTGCTTCCCTGCAACACTCAAAGGACGATACATTTCCCCTTTCCCCAATCTTGTATAACTATATCGGTATACGAAAGCAATAATAGACTTGGTATAAATGATGTCGGTGAGGATGAAGGCAGAGGATGAGTGCGATTGTGGTTCCTCGTGTAAAGGTACTTTGTGTGCGTGCGTTTGTGTGTGTGTGTGTGTGTGTGTGTGTGTGTGTGAGAGATCTCCACAGCTGGTGACTCACACAGTGCAGTGACTGAAAAGAAAGATGTTGATACTGTGAACCTTCACAAAAAAGCTTCCATAAACACACGTGTATTTTAAAAAAACAAACAAACAACTTTTTGGCTGTAAGACTGTTATTAATATACAAATTTCTGTCAGCATGCGAGTGAAACGTTTGTACACATTTTATTTGTCATCCCAACGAAGCACACACATGCACATCACCCTCACCCAGATAATCACCTCACGGCACAGACTTACATTCAGGTCAGTTACAGTAAACACGGTAGCAGCTAGCAGTCAAAGTGCTGTCTGTATATCTGGCTGTAACGTTGTCTAGTTGTGTGTTTGCATCTCACGTCTTGGATTAACGCCGCACTGGTGCGGCGAGAGAAATCTGTTTACTACGTATGTCTCGACACGGATGAGAGAGCAAGTCATATGACGAGGGATGGTCGAAGTAAGTGTAGCATGAAGAAAAAGTTCTTTTGCCTCCAGAGATGGAGAGAATCAAAGGATGGGTAATTGGAAGACTGAGGAGCGTACTCATGGATGAGTATGCTGTGGTTCTGAAAGTGTCTCAGGAAGATGTACTTGGCATACTAATGAAAATGGACCAATATTTATTTGGAAAAATGTAACTTATGTATTTTTAATATTGGACAAACTTTGTGTACAGAATTCAATCTTTGCTCTGAAGTGCAATCTGATCATCTCTTACAAGTTACAGGAAATGTAGGAACACGTCTAAACACACATGCAAATCCAGGCACCAGTCACATGCTACAGTATGTGTGAATGTCGCTAACGGCTGCTACGTGCAACACGCCCTGCCGCTCTGCAGGGAGCTCCAAACTTAATGATACTTCTGTGTATTTATTTGACTTCCTGTTTGTAGCAGCGGGAGCAAAAGATGAGGTCTGTCTTCCCCTGTGCACGTTCTCCACCCTCTGCATCCACTTCCTTTTTAACATTTCAGGGTTTTCACTCACGAGCACCAGCCAGGTTTTTTGAGGAGCAGAGTACAGCTGAAGTCAGATCAGAGGGCTGGAGAACATGCCAGCAGGTGACGGTGAACCGAGTGTGCTGTTGAATCCGGCACTGGATGCCCAAAGAGTCTTCAAGTGAGAGATACAAAATGCTTTACCATGGTGTATTCTAAACAATTAATAAAAAATTGTGAAACAATCTTTCTCGTTTGCTGTTTTTCCTTCAAGCTGGCTGTAAATAATCAGGTGATGGACCCACCTGGCTCCAACATATGGCTGAGATCAGCCTCTCCTTTTGATTCAGTGTTTTGGGAGTTTATGAAGCGCTGCTGCCAAGTCTTCAGTTTCTAATGTGAAAGCTGGTGCGGGTCCAGTTCACCCGCAGCAGGTGTTTTGCCCATCAAATCACATTTCAGCATCAATAATTGACACGCAGCACTTTGACCGAGCTTCTCTGGACATTTTTTGTTTACTTCAGATTTTCGGGAAGGTCCAACTGCTCCATTATTTAGATAGCAAAATGTGGACAGTGTGTGGTCTAAGAGGTACTCCAGTGAATTTGTAGTGCTTCCATACTTCCAAAACATTAGAGTACTTACGATGTAAAGACCAAAGCAAAAGAGCCTGAGACATCCTGTGGTTTAGTCCCTAGTTTGTAATGTAGGGTTTCTATTTGTGGTGTCCAAGCACACTGTTGTATAATGTAACCCTCATGTTTTCAGATCATCTATATTTTGAGGGAGTCAAACTTCAACTCAAGAGTACTAGAACACCCTGTGTGTCCGTACGGCCTGGACAGTCTGGGATCTGATCCACCACCACCACCAAGGTTTCCCTGCACAGTCCAGCTTCCAGGATCAAATGCGCCTTCTGATCTTTAGCTCTAAGTTATGAAATTATAGATCTCTGAAGTTCTGGACTGAAGCTTGTGCCTCCTTCAGGCCTGTGGCCTCGCTGGTCAGTAATCACGGTCCCTTTACGTCATGACATCATCACATGCATGATCTCCATAACATGGCCTTGATTTACTCCTCTCACAATTTACTGGTTGTGAGGATGTGGGTGGCCAGAGAATTGGAGAAGTATGGTGGAGTGGAGCGCGCTGTTGTTGCAAATGATAAATATTGCTGCCGAGTGCTTGGGGCTGGGCATCATGACAGCATCCGCCTGATGTCCCAGGCAACTCTGATTAACAGCCAGCAACACTGAGGGGGGAGAGAGAAGCAGAGATGTAATAAAGTGACAGATCACAGCAGGTTAAAGGCTCTGAAATGGAAGAGGGCGAGAGAGGGAGTTAGTGGAAGGAGGTAGAAACAGGAGGAAGAGGCAAACTAGATGGGACTGTAGATGGGAGGCAAACTACATGGATGCAGTCAGAGAGTAAATGATTTTATGCATATCCATGAGTAATGTGTCGACTTTGATTAGGAGAGCAAATAACATCAGTCCTGGAGCAGCAGCCTCATGGCAGGAGGTACTGACTTTATTCATTTGCATGAAATTAAATCAAGAGGTAATTTTTCCTCTAAACAGACAGAAAATGACAGAGTTACTTTGCACTGGTTTTAAAAAACAACTTTTGTCACAATTTCACTATTTTATAAAACGAGTAAATTTAGTGTTTTAGTGGTTTTACACTGTTGGCCAAGTAGCAAGTCATTTGAAGATGCTAAGAATCCAATACATCAATAAATAATGCTGTTTAATATATACTAATTATATTTCATATAAAAATGTAAAAAGGAGCTTTTGTCAGACCTGGACTCAAACAGGACTCAGAGGAATAATAGTTCCGGCAGACTTTATTTAACTCTTCAACCTCTCAGACAGTGATAACCAAACAGGCTATGAAAGTTACTGTATCTATGAATACTAAGAACAAGAAAAAAACAAAATGGCAGATAAGACTACTTATAAACCAAAAAACACAAGAATTCACTAAACTAGGAGAAAATAAATCAACAAAAAAGTTGCTCCACTAGGAGGAAAACAAAAGGCTTTGACCTTAAAACTCCCAATGGAGGAAAAACTACTCTCTGGTATTGAATGACAAAAAATAACACGCACTCCTAAAAACTGGAGCCTCAGCTAGACTCTATGAAATTTAACCTAGAACAAAAAACAAAAAAAATCAAAGGAGGCTAACAAGGGCTGTGAAAATTAACTAAACTACAACGCTACACTATGAACAGTACAAACCAAAAATCGCTCTCAAAGAGGCAAAGAATACTGGCTTATGTCGAGGCAAGGCGAAGACGTGGACTATGACGACTGGCTGGGGTGCACAGCAAAAACGAGACACTCTGGCACAAGACAAAGGGAGACGCAGACTATAAAACACATGAGGGTATCGGGGGAACAGGTGGACACAATCAGGAATCAGGGAAGACACTCGGACCGGTGACTCATGAGGAAGGGCAAGCCATCTCATGGTGGCTGCGATTAACTTGAGCTAGCGTTTAGTTTGTCTATTATGGGGTACGGTAAATTTGACATGATTTATTGCCTTTTGTCTAATTTTCAGTGAGATTCACTGACTAAGTCAATAAATGTTTCATAAAAACTTTCTTCACTTCAAGAAGCGCTAACGTTATCTAACTGACAGTGACAATGTTAATTCAATTCAATCTTACAGAGCCAAATCATAACAGAAGTTATGTCATGATACTTTTATATAGAGCAGGTGTAGACTGTACACTTATATATACTATAATATTACAGAGATTTTTCACAGAGACTCAACCGTTCCCACCATGAACAAGTACTTGGCGACAATGGCAAGGAAAAAATATAAACAGGGAACTAAAAGAGAGCTCCCTGACCAGAATCAAACCTGGGATGTTTCTGTCTTAACTAGGCCACCAGACAATATTTTATCAGACTGGACTCTCTGTGGTGCTGAGATGTTCTGTAAACCTCTCGGTGGAACTTACATAACTAACTATTCAGCCTGGCATCACACTGCTGTTGTTCTCATCTTCTAACACTCTCATTACATAACCAAGAGTGGACACCGCTGACCCTGCTCCCCGCGGGCATGTGAAGAGTCAAACAGGCTAAACGCTTAAGCTTTTGGAAAAAGAACAACATGTTGTCCTGAGAAGACAAGACGTCTCCGCCCGCTGTGGTCTCTCTGTGGACACAAGGAAAAACACGCCAGGAAGCATCTCAGTGTCATCCTCGTACTCTGTCTCTGTCCCTCCCCACAGAGGCTGACCATATGTCCATATTTACCGAGAGATCAGCTGAGCTTTGGCATGCTGTCAGTTTAAACACACACATATGTTGCCTTTGCATGCTCGGCTTTTGTATGTGTTGATTTTTAAGAGTGTGAGCGATTTTTACATGCAGAGAATCTCTGCATTGTTTTTAGGGTGAGGTGACGATGTGCGGAGCACTGTGTTTTATTTACATGTGATTTGTTAGTGTGGTGTGTCTTGTCCTGTCCAGAGTGTGTGTTGTGTGTGTGACAGTGGTGCTCAGTAATGATCTCTATATCACTTGATCCCAGCAGCCACAGTAATGTATGTCAAAGCTTGATATAGTTCTTCAGAACAGCCTCAGTGCAGGGAGTGATAAGCTGATTAAGGCGCTGGGGCAGATGGGATCTCTGTGTTTTTGACTATATTTGTGTGTGTGTGTGTGTGTGTGTGTGTCTTTGTCACTGAAACCTACCGTACACCCCGTGGGAAAACAAAACTGGGCTGTCTGTGTTAGCTTAACGTGTTATTGCAGAGCGCTGCGTTGCTTCCCGTATCTCATCCACATCCATCTTTCTATCTTCCCCTCTCTGCCTCTATCTGTTCACCTAAATCATATCAGCCGTGCTGCCTGCTGCCTAAACACTTGCATAGCTCTGTTTGTTTGTTCTCCTCTGCTCTGTACAGTTGGACACGGTGCAGTTTCCATATTTCATCCAGACGGGATCAAATAGCAAATGCTCTCCATCTTATCCTGGGCTTTTTAAATGTCACCGGTGACAGTGAACATAGTTAGATAGATGAATGTGTAAGGAAAAAAAAGATCCAGCTGTTTTCATTAAAGTTTCATTGTGCTGAAACTCGTGTCAAGCAGTTCAAACCAACAACATGATTGATTTCCTGCAAAGACGACTCTTTGGTGTTCTGGGCTGCAGTGGTGATGTGTTGCTCCAAGTGTGTGGAGCAGTGAAATGAAGAGTGTGTGTTGACTTTGTCTACAGTCCTTTGGCCGACTCTGCAGCCAGCAGTGAGAGAGTATTTATAGAAGAATCAGAATCGGTAGATTTTGCCAAGTCGATTTTGACATCAATGAATTGGCCTTTGTGTTTTGGCACTTAACAGTTGACACTGACAGTAGAAAAATATAAAGAAAGATAAAAACTTAAGCATAAAGAAAATTGTAAAATATGATATTTAAATGAAAGAGCGGTACAGTTTGGTGCAGAAATGTGCAAAGTACTGATGAGGGAATGAGCAAAGGTTTGTAAAAATGTGCAAGTTAGTATCCAAACCAATGCATCTCTGGTGATTTTAGTGAAGAATTACACTGAAATGTTTCCCATCCATTAGAAACCAAACTTTTGTAAGCTGACACTGGTTGTGTTGCAAGTTGCTGTGGTTCAGAACTCATTAAACACACAATGTGTTGGAAGAGTGCAGTGAAGATCAGTCAATGGCTGGAACCAATGTTCAAATCCAATTTAACTTCGACCAACTCTTCTTCTTTCTTTTTCACTCTGACCAAAATGTTTGACTGTATGTTTTTTTGTATTTGTTCCAAACAGCAGTGTGTGAATCAGTTTTATATCTGCTGAGTCACCGTCCAGTTCATTTGCCAAATTCCACCTTTACTGTTAAGGAAACAGAGTGTTAGCTTGGGCTGAGCACAGGTAGAGTCGTACTTGTATTACTGTGGCTGATTACGCTGCAGTGTTCTTCATTCATGCTTCACAATGATTGGCTCACACACAAGCAAGTTACACCCAGTCATATTCATGGTCATCTCTATAGACAGATATCTGAGGGAATCTGAAGATGAGGACCAACAGGTTTGAGGTTTTAGTATAGACTTGTCATGTCAAGACTTGTCAAGACTTGAGTGGATTTCGATTGTGACATTTTGTGTGGAGATCCAAAGAGGCTGAAGGTATTGGTGGAAATGCCATTTCGGAACACATCAGCTGTCATCTGACAACAGTTTTCCTTTGTACTTAGTTATCTCCATTCATCTGCAGATATCTATTTATAGAGACTTGTCTTTCTCATCATTCTTGTGTAAGGAGGTTTTGACCTGATTATACAGTGTGTTATCTGTTTTCCAGATATAGACTAGCTACACTTGGAAACATTGTCCATTTCCCCAGAGGTGAAATCGTTGTTATGGAGCGGCTGCTGATACCATCATACCAAATCTTCCCCTTATATGCTGTTCTGTCAAATTGGTGGATTGCTGGGATAGGCTCCAGCCCACCATGACCCTGATGAGGATAAGTGGTTACAGATAATGGATGGATAGATGAATGGATGGATGGATGGATGGATGGATGGTGGATTGTTGGAGAGCTTGGTGAGCAGATGATTTTCTTTGAATGATCATTTCTTTGAGCATCTACTGACTGAATTTTATTCCTCTAAAACAACAGTTCTTTCTACACAGCGTGGCTCTAGGGATTACAGTTCCGGCCTGTTGGATCACCACTTTGGTCCAAACTGAAATATCTCAACCACTATTGGATTACTCTGCAATTTTGTGGTTCACACACATTGTATCCTACTGACTTTGGTGATCGCCTGTCAATTCAATCTGGTGCCACACTCAGGTCAATATTGTAACATGTCCAATACTTTGGTTTAGGACCAAATACCTAAAGACATTCCCACCAGTCTCAGCTTTCCTTTGTCTTCAGTGCTAATCAGCTAATTTTATGATGGTAAAAACATTATGAACATACCTCCTTACCACAAGCATGGTAACATTGTCATTTGAGTATGTTCCCATAGCTCTGTAAAGCACTATGAATTGCCTTGTGTATGAATTGTGCTATACAAATAAACTTGCCTTGCCTTGCCTGCATTGCGAAAATGCTGAATACTGCAATAAACACGTATAAGTTGTACATATGTTATATATTTATATACTGACAGTCAAATGTTGGTGTTAATGCTACGCACTGTTGCAATTCAGTGAAGAAGAAAAGGTTGTCTCTGCTACTCTGCTGAGATAAGCACACTATGCCAGGAAGTACATACTATACTACATAGACGTGTACTGTTTATTCATCTGTACTACCTTCCCCTATTATCAGAGCTGTAAGAGCAACCCTGCTTCATGAACAGAGGTGTATAATAATCTTCAGCCAGGGTTAACAAAGAGACGTTTTGAAATGAGTGTTTACACCTGTGGACTATTCATCATTTGGGTAAAATACACTGAGTAATCCAAATAATACACTGAATACCCTGGATACCACTGCAATATACACTGCTGCTTCCTGGCAGTGAACTGAGCAGGATAAACTGTTGACCTCACCTCTTTAATTATGACTAATAAATCTAAAATTGGAACAAAGGAAAATGTTAGAGCAGTGATGCTGTGAATCCCTCTGTGAGTAACAGGATTAAAAGACACCTGCGTTGTGCAACATGGGACTCCTGATGTTGGGTACACTGACTGTCTACCAGCAGACTGATGATAAGTCCTGTGTTTCCCCACATGAGAAGACGGCGTGGGAGGATGAGCAGGAAAGCATGAGAGGGCATTGTGATGTAAGTTTGGTGTGTGTGGAAGTTGAGTTTTGATGAGGGCAGTGGATGTTTTCACGAACACTGACGTACTCACAGACCACAGCAAAGACTTCTTACACACAGAGTCGCTGAAGTGCAGAGCTACATTGGAACTATCTGCTTGAAAACACACACACGTCCTCTCAGGAACCACTTAAGGAGGATAAGTGCAAAGAGACATTGTCAATAATTTATTTTGCTTATAAAGCGGTGTGTGAATGCTGAAGAGACACTCAGCACACAGAGGAGTGTGTGTGACCTCGCAGAGGAAAACGATTACTTACTCTTCAAATGTTTTCTCTTTCAATGACAATCACAGAGGAAGTTAGATACAAGCGAGAGAACTAGTATTAAAGGAACATTTACTTCAACCTGAGCCTTATTCTCATAGTTACATAATCATCTGGACTACAGTTTTCATATAGTTAAACAGAGCCTGGTGAGAAGAAAAAAAAGCCTCTAAACTTAGATTCTGCATGAATTATTTTCAAGTTCAACCAAAACACAAACATTTTGCCTCTAGCTATCAGCATTAGGTACTGCAGCTACCGCTTGAGCTGCATTGTCATGTGACAGTCTTCCTGTTGTCTCTCTCTGCCTCCTCATCTTTCTTCTTCTACTTGCATTAGCCGTCTGTCCACTTTTGTTTTCATTCCAAAGTGAAATGACTGTGATGATTGTCCTCTACAGAACCAGCCACTGGACTTTTTTTTAAAGTATCATTAGAGGACAATAACATAAACAATGTTTTCTAGCACTTCTCTTGCATGTGCACACTATAAATCACCAGCAAACCACAGCCTCAAAAGTGATAGCTGATCCATGCTTGGATTTAGAGACAAACATTTAAAATAATTTATGTGAAAGTATGAAAAACTTGAAGCGTTGATTAGCTTGTGTTGCTTCCCTCTGTACGTGATGTTTTGCCACATTTTAGATTCTCTACAACTGAGGCAGCAAGAGCAAATTTAGTGTGACCCATAATCAGAATGGCCACATTTATGGCAACAAGATAGGTTTGAAAATACCACAATGCTCCTGTCTGTACAGTTAACATGACAAACAGTGTAACAGAGGATAATTGGTCATTTCATGGCACTTAACATAAGCACAGTGTTCCTTGTTGTCTTGTCTGAATGAACTGCACTCAGTATTTCCCCTCAGCATTTTCTTTCAGTTTTATATTTCTCTTTCTGTAAATCGTAATTTTTTGCCCTGACGTTTTTATGACTCAGTCATGGCGCCTGGACTCAAGTGAGGACTTTCCGATCGGAGGTGGACTGACCTGTGGGTTTAAAGGCCGCACACTCAGCCAAGCAATCTGGAAAGAGATCTGCTGGACTTTAACTCGATAACTCACGTCTCACGTGCAAACAGCGAGCAGACATGCCCCGCAGGCTGTGTTTGGCTGCTTCACAGTCCTCCACTCTCCTGTAAAATCTGTTTCATTCAGTAGCCTGTAAGGGAGAACAGAAGTCAAAATAACTGTGCTCTCTTGACAGGACGGGGCTTTCAACAAGGGAAAAAGCAAAGTGGAAGCAAGGAAGTTTTGATTTGAAAATGTCATCGCAAAGCTCAAAGCAGTGTGGAGGATTTTTTTTATTTTATTTTATTTGAATGGGAATTCACACCGTCTGTCTGCAGCCAAAACAACATCTCAGTCTAGCAAGCCCATACATGGACTTCACCCAAAGGCTGCCAAATGCACATAAAATGGGACTGGCAAGTGTGCGAAAGAGAAAGAGTTGGACTCCAGGCGCTTAATGTTTACCCAACTAACGGGGATTTTTCATTCAGTCCAATGAAAAATCCCCGTCTGTAACTGATCAACACTAGAACTACAATATGGGAAGTTTCACACCCAGCTGTTATTATCTTCCGCCACTTCAACAGATTATTGAAAGACTCCATGACAAAGTAATAAATTAACCATAAATCCAATTTACCACCTGTGATCTGATTGAGGGGAAATGAAATGTTATCTGTATTATCTCACAAACACGGTTCCAGGTGGCTGGAAACAAAACCAGACATTTCATTGTTGTAAAAGTCTGAACTTTGTATGGTCAGTTTGCTTTAAAGTGGCCAAATGATTGCACAGATAGATAGCGGCTGAAGGAAATAAATCTTCTAACTTCTAATTTTATAATCTCACGTTTGATATGCTTTTCTCTTCGGTTCCTGGCATGTTTTTGTGGTATGAAAACCTGAAACATGCTTCTGTTTTGAACGTCTAGTCTGCATTCATTTTTGTCATTTTGTCATTTTTTACATTTTCAACTCTAACTGTGTCTAGTTAAGAATCCATGATGTTGTGGAGACCATGTAGTGTTCATCACTCCTCAAGAGATGAGGCAACAAGTAAACATCCCACTTATTCATATAATTTAATGGAAAGCAAGAGGTGGTTGTAATAGTAGATACATCCAAATACTTGTACACTGTAAAGTTCAGCTGTGAAATCCACAGTAATTTACTGTGTTTTTGTTTGTGCCCAGTAAATTACTGTAAACCATTACACAGTAGTATACTGTGTATTCAGTCAAAAACTGCAGTAATTATAGAGTTACTGTGAAAATCGCAGTAACAATGATGTATCGTAGAAAATTACAGTAACCAATGATGAACTATAGAGTTACTTGTCATCAGTGTAGTAAAAGGGTGAAAACATGCAGAAACACTGTCAGTTGATATGTTTATTATTAATAAACTTGGATTAATACAGTAGTTCTTCCTTTAGCTCTAACAAGGCAGTCGGCCACACATCAGACGGATCAATAGAGCTGATGGGGCTGACAGTGGTATGGGATCTGTAATGCTGAACATATGACCTGTAAACTTACGACCCATTAAGCAGCTCTCTCCATTTGTCCTACATAAATGCACCATGACGCCGGCTCAGTGCTGACTGACCTCCTCTGTCCTCTCACAGCTCAGACTTCTCCATTCTTTGGCAGGTTTCCACATGCAGCCTTTTGTTTTGCACCAATCTTAATCAGAACTAAAATACCATGACACGATGACTCCTCTTCCCTTTGTGCGACTGTTTCTACCAGGAACAAACACACGTCACGCTGTCTAAAGCACATGCACGCACACACAAACTGACTGAATGTGCTGCTGAGTCAGATGCTTTCCTCTCTGTACATGTCCTCTCCTTTCTCAGATTTTCTTCCTGTTGTGATCTGATCACCTTTGACTCATTTTAACGCATGCACACACATGTGCATGGAAAATGTGTGTTCAATAAGAAAGGAGTGTCACATATTTGTTGATGTGTGTCTCTGAACCTTGAGAGATTTCATAATGCACGGAAAGTTCAAAGAGCAGATGTGTTTGATTCAAATTTCGTTCCTGAGATGAGATGAATGATGTGACCTCTGAAATGAAACTGAAACCAACTATTGATTTTACTGCTGTCACCCAAAACCTTCCATAAAGGGATGGCAGTGTGTCTTGGCAGGGACATTCCTGTAATGGATATTTATAATATCAGTGAAGCCTTCACCATATTTCCATGCTCCATTTTTCCAAGACATCAGTATGTTGAAATGTGGTTTTATTTATATTTCTGCCCCATAATTTAATATTCTTCATGGATATTTTATTTCAAGTGATACTGTAATTTGATTGGTGCCGCATCTGTGTGAGCAGACACTAAAACTAGTTCGTAAAATCACCTCATTTTAGCCACAGTGAACCTGCTGAGAGTCAGCTTTATTGCTGGGTCCATCTGTGAATCAAACCTTCACTTTGATTTGAATTATAGCATAAACATAGTTGAGGTCATTTGCGATAACTGGACCAATGTAGGATCATTATATATGAATGAAAAGTAACATGTTGCTAAGATCGCAACATATGTAACTAGCTTCCACTCAGAAAACAGATGGTACTCCATAGATATAGGTACTAGATATGCTTGGCCTTGCAGATCTGCTCAGGGTACAGATGCTGTAACACATGAACACATTCTGATTGGCTGTACATTGAAGCAGAGATGAGAAGGGAACAACATGGCCCACATGTTAGCTACTTCCATCATTAGCATTGGTATAAAACAATTTAACATGATTTAGACCTTTCAAAACAAGTTAACATCTTGGACACACCTTCTCATTTAATGGTTTTTCTTTATTTTCATGACTATTTTACATTGCAGATTCTCACTGAAGACATCAAAGCTATGAATGAACACATATGGAATTATGTAAGTGAACAAAAAAGTGTGAAATTACTCAAAACATGTTTTATATTTTAGATTACTCGAAATAGCCACCCTTTGCTTTGATCACTGCTTGGCACACTTTTGGCATTCTCACGATGAGCTCCATGATGTAGTCACCTGAAATGGTCTTCACTTCATAGGTGTGCCTTGTCCGGGTATATTTGTGGAATATCTTGCCTTCTTAATGGGGTTGGGACCATCAGGTGTGTTGTGCTGAAGTCAGGTTGGTACACAGCTGACAGCTCTATTTGACAACTGTTAAAATTCATATTATGGCAAGAACCAATCAGCTAAGTAAAGAGAAACGACAGTCCATCATTACTTTAAGAACTGAAGGCCAGTCAGTCCGCAAAATTGCAAACACTTTGAATGTGTCCCCAAGTGCAGTCGCAAAAACCATCAAGCACTACGATGAAACTGGCTCACATGAGGACCGCCCCAGGAAAGGAAGACCAAGAGTCACCTCTGCTGCTGAGGATAAGTTCATCCGAGTCACCAGCCTCAGATTAGAGCCCAGATAAATGCCACCCAGAGTTCTAGTAGCAGACACATCTCTACATCAACTGTTCAAAGGAGACTGTGCGAATCAGGCCTTTATGGTCAAATAGCTGCTAAGAAACCACTGCTAAGGAAATGCTACAAGTAGAAGAGATTGGTTTGGACCAAGAAGCACAAGGAATGGACATTAGACCAGTGGAAATCTGTGCTTTGGTCTGATGAGTCCAAATTTGAGATCTTTGGTTCCACCCGCTGTGTCCTTGTGTGACGCAGAAAAGGTGAACGGATGCTCTCTACATGCATGGTTCCCACCGTGAAGCATGGAGGAGGAGGCGTGATGGTGTGGGGGTGCTTTGCTGGTGACAGTGTTGGGGATTTATTCAAAATTGAAGGCACACTGAACCAGCATGGCTACCACAGCATCCTGCAGCGACATGCCATCCCATCCGGTTTGCGCTTAGTTGGACCATCATTTATTTTTCAACAGGACAATGACCCCAAACACACCTCCAGGCTGTGTAAGGGCTATTTGACCAAGTTGGAGAGTGATGGAGTGCTGCGCCAGATGACCTGGCCTCCACAGTCACCTGACCTAAACCCAAGATGGTTTGGGATGATATGGACCGCAGAGTGAAGGCAGAAGGGCCAACAAGTGCTCAACATCTCTGGGAACTCCTTCAAGACTGTTGGAAAACCATTTCAGGTGACTACATCATGAAGCTCATCGTGAGAATACCAAGAGTGTGCCAAGCAGTGATCAAAGCAAAGGGTGGCTATTTTGAAGAATCTAAAATATAAAACATGTTTTGAGTAATTTCACACTTTTTTGTTCACTACATAATTCCATATGTGTTCATTCATAGCTTTGATGTCTTCAGTGAGAATATGCAATGTAAAATAATCATGAAAATAAAGAAAAACCATTAAATGAGAAGGTGTGTCCAAACTTTTGACTGGTAGTGTATATATATATATATATATGTGTGTGTGTGTGTGTGTGTGTGTGTGTGTCTGAGACATAAAGTGGCACGAAAGTTTCCAATGTTTCCTTCACTGATACTGCACAGTAAGACATTTTCACATGAAAAGATCTGTAAACGCAGGATGTCAAGCATCCTCTTTTTAAAAAAGTAAAATATGTGCACATTAGCTGTACTGTCATAAAAGTTTCCATTTCAAAGTTCTGAATTTCTCTTGAGTTATCAGAAAGTGTAAACATCTATAGCAGGTTTCT